>NW_006285234.1:1991151-1995061 GCF_000327345.1 Myotis davidii | reverse complement strand
TTTAAGACGAGGTGCCTCCTGCTCTCCGCGGGATGCAAGTTAGATTGAGAGTCTGTGCCAATCCGCCTGGTTCTCAAAATAAGAATCAAGGTTTTCTTGCATTCGCTTAACCATGACGTGCTTTCACCCTGTTATCGCATTGAAGCCTGCAGTCATTTGCAAATAAAGAGGAAGCGTTTTAAAACTTTCTCTTGCAGAAAATGATTTGGGGGCGGAGGGGCATGTAATTTTAGCGTTTCATGCAGAGCTTGGTAGAAGCTTGAGGTTTTGGACAAGCCGCTTCCTCTCAGGTGAGGGGCGTGGCCTCGATCCCGCCCGGATCCCTTCCAGTTCCTTTCACCTCCTTTCGGGCTCTCCCTTTCCCGTGGCCACCTGATGCTGCCGGTGCATTTCTGAATGTCAGCCGGGTGCCTGGCCAGTCAAAAGGAAAAAGATTTAAAGCCCTGATCTAACAATTGAGTAGCTGTTCCCTAAAACCAAACGCGTTTTAAATGAGGCTGCGCACAGAAGGCGGGTCCAGCCCCGGCGGGTAGTGGAGGGAGCGGTCATTGACATCTCAGTGTGTTCGAGCACTAGCGTGCACCAGCTCCAGCAGTTTCGGGTAGGTTTTTCAGCAAGGCGCGCTGTAGGAAACGTCAGCGCTCCTGACTTCACGTTCCTAAGCTTGCATTCCTCGGGTCAGTCGATTCTTTGGGAGAAAATTAAAGTCAGTCTTGCAGGCGGGACAGTGCTGTGGTCACTGTATGTGGTCACTGTCAAGGTGGAATTTCCGTCTCAGTCCTGCTGGACTGTTCTCACAGACACGCATGGCTGCTAGGAATAGCTGTTATCGGTCCATAAGCCGCATAGTTTATGTTTGATACCTCGTTTGGCTCCCACAACAGTCCCATGAGTTATGCATTCCTATTCCTATTTTCCGGGTGAGGAGACTCAAGCATAAGGTTAAGCTGGCCCTAACCGGTTTGGTTCAGTGGTTAGAGCATCGGCCTGCGGGCTCAAGGGTCCCAGGTTCGATTCCGGTCAGGGGCATGTACCTTGGTTGCGGGCACATCCCCAGTGGGGGGCGTGCAGGAGGCAGCTGATCGATGTTTCTAACTCTCTATCCCTCTCCCTTCCTCTCTATAAAAAATCGATTAAAAAAATTTTTTTTTTTTTTAAAAAAAGGTTACCCTAATTGAGGCAATGCAGGAAGTGGCGTGGCTGAGGGAGAATTACACGCTAGAAAGAGGCTTTTTGTGACTGCCCCTTGGGAAGTTGCGTTGGTGTAGCCATTATATTTTAAGGCTTTCCTGTGTTAGGCACTATGCTACCGACATTGAGGGAAGGTTTGTTTTCGCCTTTGTGTTGTTCATCTGTTAGATAACGTAAGATATACATAATAATCACTATGCAGTGTGGTTAATTGCAGAAATTAAGTTTTGTTTGTTAATATCCTGGGAGAGTCGAGTGGGAGGAAAGAAGACATTTGCAGTGGCTTTCATCCTTTCGCGAAGGGGTTGGGTTAGGTAACTTCGGGTTCCTTCTGAGCATCCCAATGAAAGGATGCTTCTTGTGTTTCAGAAAGTGGTGGAAAGAGAGCTGGATGCTCTTCTGGAACAGCAAAACAGCATTGAAAGTAAAATGGTCGCTCTCCATCGGATGGGGTAAGTCTCCATCTCCCAGGAGTTATTCTACAGCAGGGTCCACTGGATACGTTAGGTTTCCTCTCTGTCACAAAATGCCAGCTGAGTGTGAAACGGGAGCATTACTGCAAGGAAAAGTGGACACTCAAGGGTTTCCAAAGTGCCCTTGACCAGCAGTACCAACATTACCAACATCACTTGGAAACTTGCTGGAAATACAAATTCTAGGGCCCCCACCCCAAGCCTACTGAATCAGCAACTTGGGTGGGGGTTCAGGAATCTGTTTTTCAGTAAGCATACCAAGAGGCTTTGGTGTGTGGCTCAAGTTTGGCATCTGCTGTTGTTACAAACATTGTGTAGTCATAAAAACTGCTCTTTGATAACCTCCTCTCAGATTGTTGGTTAACACATTTTATGCTCACTTGAAGAGGGTATAGGGGAGATAAATTGTGATGGGAAAATAAAGAGAGAGAAAAACAGTTGGGAGGATCTGTTCTCTCATTCTTTGTCTATTTAAGGGTGTCTTTAAAGTATACGCCTGAATTTACAGTAAAACACGCTTGGGGGAAAAACTGTTAGTAGAGTGATTTAAGCTAAGAATTATGGGGAGGCACAAAAGAAGTAGAAAGACCTAGTCTCCATCTGCAAAAAGGTTTTTCCCATCTCTTACTACTACCTTCTGCCCCTGTGCATGCACGTGTGCTGACAATGTGGATCTCCAGTCCCAACCTGCAGTTGATTGAAGGTGATGCAAAGCAGCTAGCTGGAATGATCACCTTTACCTGCAGCCTAGCTGAGAATGTGTCCAGCAAAGTTCGTCAGCTTGACCTGGCTAAGGTAATCCCATTCTGGTGTTGATGTTTGAGTTAGTAAAAGACAGTAGCAAAGCCACCACACTAGAAATTAGAACAGCACTAGCCAATAGAAATCTAATGTAAGGTACCATAACCAGACAAAGATATCATAACAAAAGAAAACAACTCCAGACCAGTTGCTCTTAGGAACAGAGACAGACATTCTCAACAACATTAGCAAACAGAATCCAGCAACATATAAAAAGGACCATACTAGGTGCAAGTGGGATTTATCTCAGGATTGGAGGGTTGATTTCACATACGAAAATTAATGTAATATATCAATAAGAAAAGACAAAATACACATGATCGTCTTATAGACTAAAAAAAGTATTTTACAAAATTTGACACCCCTTATCAAAACACTCACAATACTTGGAATAGAAAGGAACTGCCTCAGCCTGATAAAGGGCATCTATGAAAAACCAAAGATAATATACTTATTGGTAAAAGACTGGTTTCTTTCCCCCTCAGATTAGAAACAAAACAAAGATGTCACCTCTTGCCACTTCTCTTCACCATCACACTGGAGGTTCTAGCCAGGGCAATTAGACAAGAAAATGAAATAAAAATGATTCAGATTAGAAAAGAAGATAGTTAATACCAACCACATATGGACTTTAAAATTTTCTAGTAGCCATTTTTGAAAAGTAAAACAGAAATAGGTGAAAATCATTTTTGAAATATGTTTTATTTAACTCATTATGTCCATACCATTTAAATATGTAATTTCCATAAAATTATAATCAGATATTTTAAATCCAGTGTATATTTTATACATACGCACCTTAATTTGGACTAGCCACATTTCAAGTTCTGTGGTTAGTGGCTTCTGTATTGAACAGAATAGCAGAGTCTGTGCTCTTGAACAAATCATTCCCAGCCTTGATTTGCCCTGTGAAATAGTATAACTTTTCCTGATCTGTGTGTTCAGATTCTATAAACACAACTTACCAGAAAACTAAGCCACATAGCCACCAACTCACATATTAAAGGTTACTTTTAAACATTCTTGCTCATTCTAGTAGAAAATTAGTTTCCACGTTTTTCATTTACTTTATAACTTGGTTTACAATGTCACGTTTCAAAAATGTCAAATGTAAGCCAGATAGAAACATGGATTATCACCTGGCTGGGTAGCTCAGTTGGTAAGGGCCTTGTCCCACACACTAAGGTTGCAGGTTCAATCCCTGATCAGGGTACATACAAGAATCAACCAATGAATGCATAAATAGGTGAAACAATAGATCACCTCTCTCTCTCTCTCTCTCTCCCTCTTTCTCTCTTTCTCTCTCCCCCTTCCTCACTGTTAAATTCTGAGAGATATGAGCTTAAATCACAGAGATGTCCTCTTTTCCTTCTCTCAGCTCTAGATTATGTTGGCTCTTAATCAGTGGTGTTGTTGAGCATATATGTTCCCATTTTTCACTTTAC
>NW_006285234.1:1987364-1990779 GCF_000327345.1 Myotis davidii | reverse complement strand
GGGGGGGGGGGGGGCACCCCCGCCTAGCCAGCCAGATCAGCCGAATCAACCCTGGCGATCAATGGGGTGACAGATGTCGCAGCCAGATCGCCCTCACATCCGGAAAAGGAATTTGAATGCAGAACTGTTCTCTAGCCAGTGGGTTCTTTCCACTTGCCTACTTAAAAAACTAAATTCTGCCCGGCCAGCGTGGCTCAGTGGTTCAGCATTGACCTATGAACCAGGAGTTCATGCATCCATTCATTGTGCAAATATTTATTGAGCTCTAAATGCCAGGGCACATACTAATATAGCTGACCTTTGAACAACTTGGGGGTTATAGGCGCCAATCTTCCACACCGTTAAAAGTCCTCGTATAATTACAGTACTATTTTAAATACTCTGCAATAGTCGTGATTGTTTTTTGGGGTGTTTCTCTCTCATTGATGTTTCTATCTCTCCCTCTCCCTTCTTCTCTCTAAAATCAATAAAAAAAATATTTTTTTAAATTAAATTCTTAGCCTTGTATTCTGGGCCTTCCATAATCTTGACTCACCCTTTCTAGCCTTATTTCATGCTATTCACTCATGCATCCATTCATTGTGCAAATATTTATTGAGCTCCAAATGCCAGGGCACATACTAATATAGTTGACCTTTGAACAACTTGGGGGTTACAGGCGCCAATCTTCCACACAGTTAAAAGTCCTCGTATAATTACAGTACTATTTTAAATACTCCGCAATACTCGTGGTTGTTTTTTGGGGGTTTTTTTGTTGTTTTTTTAAATATATTTTATTGATTTTTTTACAGAGAGGAAGGGAGAGGGATAGAGAGCCAGAAACATCGATGGGAGAGAAACATCGATCAGCCGCCTCCTGCACACCTCCCACTGGGGATGTGCCCGCAACCAAGGCACATGCCCCTGATCGGAATCGAACCTGGGACCTCTCAGTCCACAGGCCGATGCTCTATCCACTGAGCCAAACTGGTCAGGGTTGGTGGTTGTTTTTTAATCTTTCTGTTTCTATTTGATCACTTCATAACCTTTGCCTGAAATGTATGTTCCTTTTATGCAGGTATCAAAATCCAGTCCATCTTTGAAATGGGATGTCACCTTCCTTAGGAAGCCTTTTCTGATTACTTCAAACAGAAATGTGACTTGTGGGCACCTTTATTTATGACAGCTATCATATACTGAATTTATTATAGTTATCTGTACACAAAGCTTCTCTCTTTCACTCAATTATAACTTCAGTGACAATAGGATTATGGCTGATTCATCTTTTAATCATCCACATTACTAGTACAGTATCTTGCACACAGTAAATGCTTAATACATATTTTTTCATATTTTTTAATGAAAAGTGGTTCACAGTCCTGGCCAGTGTTGCTTAGTGGCTAGAGTGTCGGCTGTGGAACTAAAGGGTCATGAGTTCGATTCCCTGTCAAGGGCATGTACCTGGATTGCAGATTCAATCCCTAGCCCAGTTGGGGCACGTGCAAAAGGCAACTAGTCAATGAGTCTCTCTTACATCAATGTTTCTCTCTCTCTCTCCCTTTCTCCCTTCTATTCTCTCTAAAAAGTCAATGGAGCCTGGCCAGTATGGCTCTGTGGTTGAGCATCTACCTATGCACAGGAGGTCGCTGGTTCAATTTCTGGTTAGGGCACATGCCCAGGTTGCAGGCTCCATCCCCAGTAGAGGTTGTGCAGGAGGCAGTCAATTAATGTTGCTATTTCTCTCTCATCGATGTTTCTATCTCTCTCTCTCTCTCCCTCTCCCTTTTTCTCTGAAATCAATAAAAACTTTTTTTTTAACGAATACTTTAAAAAAAGTCAGTGGAAAAAATATCCTTGGGTGAAGATTAACAAACAAAAAGAAAAGAAAAGTGGTGCACAGACTAAGTGGTATTAATTTTCACTTTCTCCTTTGCACAGGGAGCATGATTGATGCCAACCTGAAATTGCTGCAGGAAGCTGAACAGCGCCTCAAAACCATTGTAACAGAGAAGTTTGCTATTGCCACTAAGGAAGGGGATCTGCCCCAGGTGGAGCGCTTCTTCAAGATCTTTCCACTACTGGGTTTGCATGAAGACGGATTAAGCAAGTTCTCAGAATACCTTTGTAAGCAGGTATGGCCCCTGATTCTTGGCAGGATAATGGTATGGTTCTCTGCCTACAGATTGGAGCACTAGGGAGATCCAGTGTCAGTGGATAATTACTTGCCTCTGGATTTGACTCCCCTTTCCTGCTCTTGCAGTAGCCTGGCAGGACTGAATGCATGCATTCATTCACATTTATCTATTTCCAGTCTACTGTGTGCCAGGCCCGGTCTGGACATCTGCTGATGCACATTTTTTTCCAACAGACCAAGTGAAAGTATAGGAAAATTAAAATGCAAATTCTCTGACAAGTTGACTCATCCTTTTCAAACTGTCAGCCAGGAACTGGCTTCTTTAAAGAGCATTTTGAGTTGTTGGTTAGTGTTTTTTAAGACTTCATAAGTAGGGTTGAGTTTCAAAATAAGCCACAATACCATGAAGCAGCTTAGGTCACTTGGGGTTAACTCCTGATAAAGAAGCAAGCGCCAATTAAAGTCTTAGCCCTCTTCCCCCACCTCAGATGGAAAGAAGCAAATCCCAGGAGGCATGTGTGCAGAAGCTATTGTTTGTTTATTATATTTTTTTAACCCTCACCCAAGAATATGTTTTTATTGATTTGAGAGAGAGAGAGAAACATTGATTAGTTGCCTCTCGTATGTGCCCCCACTGGTGTACAGAATGACATTTCAGCCAACTTAGCCACCTGGCCAGGGCTTGTTTTTTTAAACTATATGTCACAATGCATCCTGTCCCTCCCCCTGCAATTTTCTGTAAGGAGACACTAATTTGCCATTAAGAAAAATAGGACAGTTCCATATGTGCTGACATAGTTCACTCTCTAACGTATGTGGTTTGTTAACTTAAACAACAATGTGCTACCATTCCTGTTTAAAATGAGGGCCATGGCAATCCTATATAATAAAGGCATAATATGTTAATTAGGCCGGGCATCCTTCCGGACCAGGCCAGCACTTCAAGAGAAGCTGGGGTCCCGGGTGCCAGAGGGAAGCCGATGTCGGCAGCCGGGGGAAGGAAGGCCTACTCTTGCACAAATTTCGTGCATCGGGCCTCTAGTAAATATATATGCTTGTATAAGCATGGGATATTTTTGGAAGGGTTAACAGTGATCACCTCTAAAGATGGGGATTAGGGGACAAGAGACATAGGTAAGAGCAAAAGACACTTTTTACCAAACATTCCTTTGTCCCTTTTGAACATTTAAGTGTTTATATTTTATCCATTCTAAAAAATTAATTAAAGCCCTAACCGGTTTGGCTCAGTGGATAGAGCATCAGCCTGCGGACTCAAGGGTCCCAGGTTCGATTCCAGTCAAG
>NW_006285234.1:1946834-1987278 GCF_000327345.1 Myotis davidii | reverse complement strand
GAGAGAGAAAAGAGAGAGAGAGAGAGAAAAGAAACAAAGAAACAAACATTGATGTGAGAGAGAAACATCAGTCAGTTGCCTCTTAAACTCACCCCAAACAGGGATCAAACCCACAACCTAGGTATGTCCTCTGACTGGGAATCGATCCACGCTACCTTTTGGTGTACGGGACGATGCTCCAACCAACCGAGCCACGCTGGCCAAGGCTTTCAGTAGTTTGCCATCTGGGACCTCGAAATAGCTTCTACTTTTAATCCTTTAAAAATCCCTTCAGCCCTAACCCGTTTGGCTCAGTGGATAGAGCGTCGGCCTGCTGACTAAAGGGTCCCAGGTTCGATTCCGGTCAAGGGCATGTACCTTGGTTGCGGGCACATCCCCAGGAGGGGGTGTGCAGGAGGCAGCTGATCGATGTTTCTCTCTCATCAATGTTTCTAACTCTCTATCCCTCACCCTCTTCCTCTCTTTAAAAAAGTCAATAAAATATATTTTAAAAATTAAAAATCCCTTTAGCAGTGCCCAGATTCCTTGTCCTGCTCAATAAAACACCATTAATGATAAGTTAGAATTACACTTTCAGATGATTATTGAAATTCGGGGCTCTCTCCCTTGGCTAATGGCAGAACATATTTTCATGCAAGAGAAAAGCATTATTTATACCTCTGAGTTCAAGTTCCTTGTCTTGCCTGAGGTTTAGTCAATTCAGAGTTCTCAGGGGAAACATGGGAAGAAGAAAGGCAATGGGAAATCCTTTTGGGAAACTGAGGCCAGCCTTTGGTCTGAAAAATATATGTGGATTTTCTTTTTTTTTTTTTTCAGGTTGCCAGTAAAGCTGAGGAAAACCTGCTGTTGGTACTAGAGACAGACATGAGTGATCGAAGAGCTGCAATCATCTTTGCAGACACACTCACTCTCCTGTTTGAAGGCAAGCCTCTTTCCCCACCCTAGGGAGACGGTAGACATTATCCTAACACCTGCATCCTGGTGTTCTTCTCTCCCCACTAGCCCAATGCCTTTAATTTAATCCTGTAACTTCCTGCACACTGGTTTATTGGAGAATTAACTTCCCAATTCAATAGCAGGTTAGCAAAGATTAGTTTGATCCTCCCTTGCCCTCAAGACCAAACTCTAAGAATAAATTTAGCCCTTAAATACATTACTGAGAAGAGGGCAATACTGATTTTTAAAGATGTTTCTGTACAAATTGTCAATATAATGTAGGAAATATCTGCTGGTGTACCAAGTACAGAGCATTATTTCACAGACAAATTTGCTAAGCAAATTCTAGCACTGACAAGAACCGTTTGTATTCATTTGGGGAGGTGAAACAACCAAAAGGGGTTGAGTTAGACCTGGGTCAGCCTTGGTTGGAAGAAAAGAGCTTAGTATATGAGAAGAACATTTGGAATCCAACCCTCTTTCCTCTCTCTAGGGATTGCCCGCATTGTGGAAACTCACCAGCCAATAGTGGAGACATATTATGGGCCCGGGAAACTTTATACCCTGATAAAGTATCTGCAGGTGGAATGTGACAGGCAGGTGGAGAAGGTGGTAAACAAGTTCATCAAGCAGAGGAACTATCACCAGCAGGTGAGCAGGGGAAGCTACAAGTGGCTTGGAATCAGTGTTCGCCAGGGACACCAAACGGAATAAACTGGGAGGTGGGGCGGGGGGAGCGGGGAGAAAAGAGATGCAGACAGAAGAAAATAAAGGCTGAATGCAGACTGGCCTGCATCTTGCCCATCAGAGCTTGAGGTGTTGTCATGATGGTGATGGCCTCAGTACAAGATTGAAGAGGAACTGGAAAAGGTTCCTAAAAGGAACACAACAGAAACATTGAGCCAGTTCTTTATCACAGAATGTGCAATTGTGCTTTCTAGTGATACAATGAGAATTTTATTTGTGAAGATTCCATTAAGTGTCAAGTAATGTGTCACACATTTCTCCTTAATTCCCTTAAGTGCTAAAGATAACAATTGCTTTTTCAGAACTTTATATCTGCATTCCTTTGAGCAGAGAGAGTAAAGAGTAGGACTTAGAAATAGTCGTCCTATACACTCTAGACAGTAGTCCTTTGGCATACCACTAGCATCACTTTTAAATGCAATAATATGTTGCTGCTAAGGTTCCAGTGCAGATGCAAGAAAAAAGGGTCCTTGAACATTCTGTCTATCCAGTTGTGGCAGCCAAGATTGAATGGGGGAATACAGTCAAAAAGTAAAAATAAATGCCATAATAGAGGTGAGCATTATCATCTAAATCAAAAAATCTTTGGCTCATCATTCTGAAAGCCTGCTTGTGGCGTGTCTGTTAAGCACACTAACCAAACACTCTTGTATGCCAGAAGTTTGGAGTGACCAGCAAAAGGCAGATACAAGGAGGGTGGGGAAGAGCACTCTTATATGTGGTGTTTTGCAGTTCCGGCATGTCCAGAGCAACTTGAGAAATTCTACAACAGAAAAAATAGAACCAAGGTAATAGTCCACTTTTCTTCAGCCCATAAGTGTTTGGTTTAGCAATTGTGTATCATTCAGACACTACTCTGTTACAATGTGGTCTATGTTTTAAAAATATTTATCAATGACTC
This sequence comes from Myotis davidii, assembly GCF_000327345.1. Lineage (NCBI taxonomy): Eukaryota > Metazoa > Chordata > Mammalia > Chiroptera > Vespertilionidae > Myotis > Myotis davidii. The sequence goes on along the minus strand of NW_006285234.1, from coordinate 1,984,694 downwards.
TTGGTTTTCTTTAATGGAATATATTCATACAAACAAAAGCACATATATAATCTATATGGTTCATAAAGAATAATAGATCATTAACAGTACTTTTGAAGTCCCCAAGTGACTCTCTTTCACCCCTCTCCCAAAGGCAACTACTGTCCTAAAATTTTAAGCTTTTTAACTTTTCTAATAAAAATAATATATGCTTATTAAAAGAAAATCCAAACATAAAAATGTATTCACTCAATCAAATTTTTACTGAGTACACATTACATGCCAAGCACTGGGAATATGGCAGCAAGCAAAGTGAGCAAAACAAACCTAATTCTTTCTTTGTGGCATCTCTGGTCTGTAGTGTTTACTATATGCCAGACATTGTTCTAAGCACTTAACAAATATTAAGTCATTTAATCCAGGCTTTCTCAGCCTCTGTACCAACCGTGGGCAAACTACGGCCCGCGGGCCAGATCCGGCCTGTTTGAAATGAATAAAACTATTGAAAAAAAAGACCATACCCTTTTATGTAATGATGTTTACTTTGAATTTATATTAGTTCACACAAACACTCCATCCATGCTTTTGTTCCGGCCCTCCGGTCCAGTTTAAGAACCCATTGTGGCCCTCGAGTCAAAAAGTTTGCCCACCCCTGCTCTGTACTGTTGGCATTTGGGCTGTGCATTATAGGATATTTAGCATCCCTGACCTTTACCCACTAGCTGCCGGTAACACCCTCCAGTTATGACCATCAAAATGTCTCCAAACGCTGCCAAATTTTCGCTGGGGAGTAAAATCACCCTCTGTTGAGGATCGATGTTTTAATCCATTAACATTTTTTACAGATGAGGAAACCAAAGCCTAGAGGGTTAAGTGACTTGCCCAAGATCATACAGCTAGAAAGTGTCAGAGCCAAGAAAAGAACCCAAGTAATCTGACTCTAGAGTTCATGCTGTCAACCACTGTGATATGTTAAGTGTAGGGGACAGGAGAATGTGTAATAAAGGGATACAAACTAAGCTGATGAAGTTCAAGGAAAAATTCCTGAGGTAATGACCTTAGATCTGAGACCTTGAGTTTAATAAGTAGGAATAAGGTGAAGACTGTTCCACGTAGAGCAGGGAAAGTGTGTGCAAAAGGCCCTGTGTGTTTGAAAAGTGAAAGAAGGTCATGGTAGTTGAAGTGCAGAAAGTTGGGGAGAACCTGACGTGAGATGAATCTGAAGAGGTTTTTAGAGTTAGGCCATTCCAGGACTTGTATCCTAAGAGCTATGGAGATCTTGATTATGATATGACCAGATTTATGTCTTGAAAAGATCTCTTGGTCTTCAGTGTAAAATTAGTCAATTTGTGTATATAATCTGAAATAGTGGTTCATCTTCATTTTTTAAAATACATGTATCAGTTATCCTAACACAATTTGTTGAAAGGACTATTCCTTTCCTATTGAATGTTTTTTACACTCTCCCTAGAAATCAGTTGACCATAAATGTGAAGATTTCTGGACTCTCAATTAATCTAACGGTCTATTTTAATGTCAGTACCACACTGTTTTTGAATTCTGTAGCTTTGTAGTAAGTTTTGAAATTGGGAAGTGTGAGTCCTCCGACTTTTTTATCTTAGATTGTTTTGGCTATTCAGATGAGTAGATGAATGGGTGTGGAATAGTTTAATGGCACCCCCAAAATCTCATCACAGCTAAATAAGAGGTTGGGAAGGTTTGTTTTCTCTCACATGAGGCATAGATGATTTTTACTCAAACTGCTAACAAAAACACACCTCCCAGTCTCTTATTTAGCCCTGGCAGGATTTTAGGGGCCGAGTGACTTGGGTGAAATGTGTAAGTGGAATATGTGGTTGACAACTCTCTCTGATTATAGTTGGGTCAGCAGAGCCAGGATGACCATCTGGCACAGACCTTCTGGACCCAGTGGGGAGGGGATGTTCGGGAGTATGTTTGCCCTGTAGCCATTCTGTCTGAAGGAACCCAGTGTCCTGCTGATTTCTTCTGCTCCATGTGTCTCAGGGAACTGGACCCCATCCTGACTGAAGTTACCCTGATGAACGCCCGCAGTGAGCTGTATTTAAGCTTCCTCAGGAAGAGGATCAGCTCTGATTTTGAGGTGGGGGACTCCATGGCCTCAGAAGAAGTAAAGCAAGGTAAAAGCCATTTCCCATATTCCCTGGGAGGGCTGGGGTATGGTTATTGTTGTGCATAGTTAAGCCACAAATCTCTTAATAAGAAGTGATGGGTTTGTTGGCGTCTGGGGGTCTATGGGCAAATTGACTCCCAGGAGAAAAATCTAGACTTAACTGAATTTGGAATTGGACTGGGCCTTTGAAGCCATTTAATTATTTTCCTGTGCTATTTTCCCCACACCATGCTTCCTTACCAGCTTCAGTTTAGGGACTGATGTTTAAATAGGTGATATGCACACATGATAGATGGAGGGAGGGAGGGAGAGAAGGATGTGGAGAGGGAAGGAGGGAGAGGGAGGGAGGGATGTGGAGAGGGAGGAAGGAGAGGGGAGGGGAGGGGAGGGAACTTCATGATAGGACTATTCCAGACTGGATTGTAGCAATTGTTGCAAAATTCTATCAAGTTACTAAAAAATAACATTGAGTTGTATACATATAATGGATTGATTTTATGGTACATACATTACACCTTAATATAGTATTGAAGTACAATATTGAGAAAAGAGTATATCGTATAAAGGAAGAGCATACAAAAAGACTATATAGTGTAGCTCTAGCTGGTTTGGTTTAGTGGATAGAGCATCGGCCTATGGACTGAAGGGTCCCAGGTTCAATTATGGTCAAGGGCACATGCCTGGGTTGCAAGCTCCATCCCAGTAGGGGATGTGTAGGAGGCAGCCGATCAATGATTGTCTCTCATCACTGATGTTTCTATCTCTCTCTCCCTCTCCCTTCTTCTCTAAAATCAATAAAAATATTTCTTTTTAAAAAGAGTATATAGTGTAAAGAAAGGCTTTCACTATATCTCTCAGTACTCTTAGTCACAATTTTTGAAAGGATAGACACATTGAAAAAAGTGTGCCACAGTTCTATTTTATTTATAAATTTACTCCAGGTTTTTAAGAACATTTAATTCCTGTTAGGCAAGTATTACAGAATTCCCCAAACTGGAGACTTGAGACCAACCCAGCATTCTGCATGATTTGTACCAATAATACATGGCAGAGAAACTAGTTATATGACCCAGTTGGCATTGCCTTGAATTGGTGTTTAAAGGAGGTTGAATTGGTATTTTGGGCCTTATTTGGAGTTTTGGGACTCATTATTATTAATTATAACTGTCATTGTTCAGAGCTATGCTGTCCAATGTAGTACCACAGCCACATGTTAACAATTTAAATTGAATTAAAATGAAATAAAATTTAAAAGTTCAGATTAGTGCCCTTGCTGGTTTGGCCCAATGGATAGAGTGTCCGCCTGTGGACTGAAGGGTCCCAGGTTCGATTCCAACCAAGGACACATGCCTGGGTTATGAACTCGATTCCCAGTAGGGGTGTGCAGGAAGCAGCCAATCAATGATTCTCTCTCGTTGATGTTTCTATCTCTCTCTCCCTTCCTCTCTGAAATCAATAAAAATATATATTTTTTAAATTTCATATTAGCCACATTTCAATTCTTCAATAGTAGTTACCATATTAGACAACACAGATTAAGAACATTTTTGTCATCACAGAAAATTCACTGGTTTAGAGAATGAGATGTGTTATACCCAATATATTTCATTCTTTGCCCTAGAAATTTACATCTGTTGAGTCTTACTATTTCTAAAGAAATAATGAAAAAGAAGTAAAAAGGGCTTTGTACAAAAATGTTCGCTATGATCTGCAATCACTCTGATCTCTAATTATCTCTGTTGGCAAAATGTTTGTAATAAGTAACCCAGGTGTCTCAATAGAAGAGAGTAGTTTTTAAAAATATAGACTCTACCTGATAAAATATAGTCATTAAAAATAAGTAAAAGAAGAAAAAAAGCTATGAAGAAACATTGTAAATATTTATAATTTTTAAAGCACAATATAAAACTATCTATACTGTGATTGTAACCATGTAAATCATGTACAAATTTGGAATAAAGACTAGAAAGGAACCAGCAAATATGAAAAAGGTTGACCTATTTCCCTTGAGGAAGAAAAGTGAGTGTTGTTTCCTGGCTGTCCCCTAGAGCACCAGAAGTATCTGGACAAACTCCTCAACAATTGCCTGCTGAGCTGCACCATGCAGGAGCTGATTGGCTTGTATATTACCATGGAGGAGTACTTCATGAGGGAGACTGTGAATAAGGTAGGACAGAGGACACATCCCTTGGAAATGGGGCTTCCTGTCCAAGAAGCCAGGCTGAAGGAAATGGCCAAGGCGTGTCATATTTCTTGGTCCTGCTTTGAGAATACCCTTGCAGATTGAGTGGCACCACTTTGTATGGTTAGTGGTTATGCTTTGGAATGGTCATGCTCTTCATAGATCCAGGTGGGACTTCTTTCCCAAGGATCAAAAAAGAACACCTCACTCCTCAGGGCGTCTACTTGTCCCGGCCTCCCTCGAGGTATGTGGTGAGGAGTGTTGGGGAAGAAGGGCCTCTCCTGATCTCTTACATCTCAGGTAATAGTTGTCCTCAAGGCAGAGGCCCTAAATACTTAATTTCCTAAGTGATCAATAGGGAAGTGATAGCCTTTAATAAGGATATCCACACCAGCTGTTGACCAGGGTAAACCTTGTGGGGAAAATAGGGACAAGGTATAGAAAAGGAAGCAGAGCCAGGGCCTGTTCCAGAACCTTCTTGAACTGTGACATGTAGAACTGGGCCCTTACTGGGTGCTTTGCCTTTTGGGTAGGCTGTGGCTCTGGACACCTATGAGAAGGGCCAGCTGACATCCAGCATGGTGGACGATGTCTTCTACATTGTTAAGAAGTGCATTGGGCGGGCTCTGTCCAGCTCTAGCATCGACTGTCTCTGTGCAATGATCAACCTCGCCACCACAGAGCTGGAGTCGGACTTCAGGTATGGTTGGTGCTGTCTCATTTCTAGGAGGCAGGAAGGTCCTAATTGTGATTCATTTCTGAGGCCCATTTGTTTTTTCCTTTTTTCCCTTATAATAGTTCTACAGGATAAACCTCTTACCCATCGCACAACATCCTTGGCTCCAGGCAGCTGAACAGCAGCCAGATATCTTATGGGCCCAGTCAGTGTTCCCCGCACTAGCTTGGAGAGGTCATTGGCCCTCAGTCCCATGAAAGACAACAGGCAGTTCAGATGAAGGCAGTAGTTGTGATATTTACATAGTTGCCACGATGCTGATTGCCTGCTCTTATTAAGTCCTAAAATAACCCTGTGAGGTAGGAGCTATTAGCTCTGTTTTATAGTTGAGGAAACTGGGGCTTAAAGAGATTCCATTCCTTGTCAAAGATACCACACCTCATACATGGTGAAATATAGACTAGAGTTGAACTGACAGCCTTTCATTAAGCTGAACTTCTGAGTTTGTTGGAGCTCAGTGGTGATACCCGAGAGCCTCATGGGAAGTTGAGAATTAACTGGTCTTCTCTGGGTGCTCTTGTCATCAGTACCCTCGAGGGGTATTGGCCTCTGACCATGCCTGGCTGCCCATGGCCTCCTACAGTCATCTCAAGGATCGGTCATACTCTGATGGCTCAGGGTAGGGGGCCCTCTGGTCCTGCTGCCCTGGAGGCCCATCCACCCCATCTGCCATTCTGCCCCTAGGGACGTTCTGTGTAACAAGCTGCGGATGGGCTTCCCGGCCACCACCTTGCAGGACATCCAGCGTGGGGTGACGAGTGCCGTGAGCATCATGCACAGCAGCCTCCAGCAGGGAAAATTTGACACAAAAGGCATTGAGAGCACTGACGAGGCCAAGCTGTCCTTCCTGGTAGGTAGCCCCACCAGCCGGGAGCTGAGTTGGTTTATCTCAAGAGGTAAAGCTATGACGTGTAAGCTACAGTATAACCTTCAGCTGGAGACTTTCCCTCTAGTGTCTACGTAGAAGGAAAACTCCTTTAAGGACAGCTCATCTTAGAAGGTTCTGAAACCATGTCTTACCCAGGGGCCTATTCTGAGGAGCCTGAGCCAGGACAGGCACTGTTTCCTGCCTGCAGTCTGGGTGCTCAGCTTTCTGGAGTGCTCATCCACAAGAGCACTACCCCGCTGTTCAAGGGCTCCACTTAGAGCTTGGCTTGCATTTGCCACAGGACCAACTGGAACATGTGCCAGCCTCCAGCCGGCTCCTCTGAGGACAGTCCCCCACTACGGATGGGATGGGTGCCAATCCTTCAAGCCTACCAGGACTGCTTTTCTAGCACACTTCTTAGGCTTTCAGTGTCCTCAGAAATGTGACCTTAGTGAAGCCCTTAGCCTCCCAGAATGACAGATGTGATGAAGCAGTGAGTCTTCAGTTGTGTGACAGCTGGTGAAGGAGAAACGTGGAAAGATGAAAGGATTTATACCGCACCTAGTGTGTAATGAGCCAAAAAGCACAGATGAGTCCTGAGCTCACATCCAGGCTTGTCTGGCACTTGCTGTCTTGGCATGAATGGAACAGCACTGTGAGAGGTCAGTTTGCTCCACCCTTACATTGGCCAGACTCTCGTCTTCTTGGACCCTGAGGGTCAGAGGCTGAAGGAAACATCCAATAGCAGAGCTCTCCATCAGCACACAGATAGGGACTATGAACACCCTTGGGTTAGGTGTAAAAGTGTATGTATGTATTTTTTTTCTGGAAGCAGGGACCTTAGCTTTTCAGATTCTTAACTTTCAAAAGAGTTCAGAGCTGTTACTTTCTCAGACAGAAACCTAAACATGCTAATACCTACCTGTCTCTGTACAAGGGAACCCACAGTACTAGTCCTCAAATAGATGTGCAGGCTCTTTAGGCAGCCCCACTCTCTTCCTGTCATTGAAAATATGTTCCCTGGGCATGGGTTCTGTCGATCTGGAATGTCATGGTTGTTGCCAGAAAAGAGTATTAGTTCAGAGAAACCATTGCCTCTGAGTATGGTGCCTTTGGAGAACTTTGCCAAAATGTCTGGCAGCCAGTTTCATATGATCATGGATTGACTTAAATTTTCATTTTGTTTACATTCCATTTCATTTTTTACAGAACTTATCTCATTCTTTCATTTCTCTGCTCAGAAACGACTCCTTGCTACCTACCTCAGCAAAGCTAGCCACCTTTGCCGGCTGGTTTGTTGAAGGCCCTCTGAATCTCACCCATCCTGCCCCTCTCGTCCTACTTTCCCCACTCAGCTCCACAGGCCCCATTAGGCTAAAGGCTGTGCGTTTGTGCCGTGGCTGCTCCCGTTCAGACAGTTTCATTATTTGAGGGCCCAGAAAATAAGGCCAATAAGAAGGGTGATGCTGGGGCCCGCCGGATCGCTCTAGCTCAGTTGTTAGAATGTCGTCCTGATTTGCCAAGGTTGCAGATTTGATTCCCGATACAAAAATCAGTCAATCAATGCATAAATAAGTGGGACAACAAATCAGTTACTCCCTCTCTCTCTCTCTCTTCCCCTCTCCCTCCCTTTCTCTCTCCCAAAAAAAAAAAATCAATAAGTTTAAAAAAGAAGAAGTGATTCTGAATGCTTGATAATAGGATTCTAGTTTTTCTGACACCAGGTACTTAAAATGTCACCATTCCCACCGCAGGGCCTATGTCTTATGTCACCTTGATTCATTTGGTTGTCAAGATGAAGTCCCCAGCGGTGCTGACAGATCATTCACCATGAGCTGGGATAAGCCCAGTGAGTCCTTGCTTACAAGGGCTGTCGGTGTAAGGAAATTTTAACATCAATACCATTTGAACCCAAATCCATTGGGTTCATGACAGATTATTCTTGGTGCCCTTAAATGTCTTAGAAACATTTATGTTGTTGTCTTAATCCTTGAGCGGTCATACAGTGCAGTGAATTCCCTGGAACTGGTGATGTTAGCAGCCTTGTGTGTGGCATGCTAATGTAAGGCCTTACGTGTTACCCATCTCAGTGGAAGCAGCCTCAGCACTGTCAGCAGCATGACCTTTCAGTACTGGCTGCAGGACACTGATGAGGGGAGCGTTCTCAGGGGACAAGAGGGGTGGCCTACCCTCAACCTCCTGAGGTTCTGGGAGTCTTCTTCTATCTTGAAATCCTGAAGCTCCCAACTTCTCTCTTGAAAACTGGTTCCTCTCTACATCATCTTTGCCTTCCTGGTCATGCCGCTAGCACACCAGTTCAAAGGCTGTGTGATCCTCTCAAATTTTAATCGCTGCCCCACACAGCCTCTAGGCTAGTATTCCCAGCCCACAGCTGTGCTCATGTCCCATTCACCTGCTTTAAATAATCCTCAGTGTCACCCCATTGTCCACAGGACAGCAGAGCACCCAAGTGCCGGTCTGACTTTACCCACCTCTTACCATTTTCCTGCCTTGTCTGTGCACTGACTCTGCTGATCCCTACATACCGTTTGGAGTTTTCTGCCACTCTGCATTTGCTTATGTTATTTCCTCTCCGTTCACTCATTCAACAAATATTTATTGAGAAACTTCAGGCACTGTCTTCGGTTCTAGAGCTGCATTGCTCAATATGGTAGCTCCTAACCACATGTGGCTATTTAAATATAAATTTTAAGGGTACAGGGGGATACATGATGATGAAAAAAATAAATAAAATGAATTTTTATTTTTTTTTGCTTTTTCTTATAAATTTAAATTTTAAAATCCATTTCCTGAGTTGCACTAGCCACATTTCTAGTGCTCAATAGCCACACATGGCTAGAGGCTACCATACTGGACGGTTCAGATTTCAAATATTTCCATCATCAGGAAAGTTACGTTGCACGGTTTTCTACTAGAGACACAGTGGTAAAGAAGACAGACAAGATCCCTGTCTTCAGGGAGCTGTCATTCTAGGGAGAAAGGCAGGCAAGAAACAAACATTATCGGGTCATCCTAAGTACCATTAAGAAGATACAGAACTGGACAGGGGGCTGGTGGGGGCGGAGTAATGTACTCACCATCATCTCCTGTTAGTTATGTTCCAGCCTTTTAAATTCAGCTCAGTTAACAGCTCTGCCATGGAGCTTTCCTTGAAGAGCTCAGACCAAAACGTTTGTTCTTTCCTCAGAATGGCACAGCAGTTCGTGCCTTAGTCATCACTTTGACACATGCTGGTTTATATGATTGGTGTTTCTGCACCTCTCTTAAAGTCCCCTGAACTGTGAGAGAAGGAGTCTGGCTCCCATCCCAGCTCTAGCTCTGTAGTCTGTCACTCTCTGAGTTTCTGTCTCTTTACCATGCTTCCTTTTTCTTTACGGAGTTTATCACGACCTGACGTTATAAAATACGTATATTTATTATCAGACTTCCCGTCTGGAATATAAATTCTATGAGGGAGTGAATTTTGTCCGTTTTGTTAACTGCTTTCTCCCTGGTGCCTAGGACAGTTTCTGGCAGGTAGCCAGTGCTAGGTAAATATTTGCTGAGTGAATTCTGGACTAGCCTTGGTGAGTCATTTCATTTTCTGAGGAGTTCTGTTCCTCTCTCTGAGCTGGCTTGATAATACTTGTTTTGAGAGGGTATTTGTATGAGAAAGTGCCTCCTGGGGGCCAGGGCTCAGGAAGGATTTCTTTAATGAGTGTCAGCCTTTGCATCACTGACCTGGACCTGGAGGTTCGAAGCCTCAGGGTATCTCCCAGGCCTGTGTGCCTAAACGTGGAGAAAAAAGACCTGAAACCGTGGGTCACTGCCTCTGAAGTCAGGTTGGTTTTGTTGCCTTGGTGTCAGGACCAGGAGAAAGAGCAAGCTGGCTCACTGTTCTGCCCAACCTGGGAGCTGAGGGCCCTGCCTGATGACAGTCCTCAGCCTCATCGGAGCCTCAGGAGTGCAGCTGTCCGCCAGTCTGGCGCTGGAGTGGGTACCGACACCAGGGAGCAGGAAGTCACATTCTTCTGTCCTATCTCCCAGGTGACTCTGAACAACGTGGAAATCTGCAGTGAAAACATCTCTACTCTGAAGAAGACGCTGGAGGTACAGAGGAAATTGCCTATTGCTTTGAGCCACTGCAGTCTCCCCGGGAGTGAGCCCTGGGCACTCCTCCTGGTGGGACTGTGGCAATCAGCACTGAGCCAGTCTCTCCTGCAGAGCACGGGAGGGGTTCACTAGTGTGTGACCGGAGGAAGAGCTCTGGTCCAAGATCTGGAAGATCAGAATTCAGATTAGATCTTCCAGCACATACTTAGCATGTGACCTTGGACAAGTGTCTTAACTCGCAAAGCTTTAGTTCTCTCATCTATTGAATGATGCCTTACTTTGGGTTTGTTGGGTGGCATAACAAAAACCATGATTGAAAACACTATAAACGTGATAAAGCCCTCTGTAAGTGTGAGAGACTGAGCTGAGATAGTCACCAAGCCTTGTACAAAGCTGGTCGCTGTTACCATTTTTTAAAGGAAAGCTGCATAGTATAGTGAAAATTGTTTGCACTTGGAAGTCAGATACCCCTGAGTTCAAATCTCCACTTGACCACTGACCCGTGGTGCAGCCTCAGGCAAGTTCTGTTCCCTCCCTGAGCCTCAGTTTCCTCATTTGTAAAACAGGAGAGTGATCTCTGCCCCCCAGGGTGGTTGTGAGAATTGAACAAGGTAATGTAAGCACCTCATACAAGAGAGGGATGCAATAAGAGTAAATTATATTAATAATTACAGATAACAGCATGGAGCAGTCACCGTAAGTGTCAGAGGACAAGGGGCCAACTCTGCCTCTGGGGAAGGAGGGAGGCCAAGGTCCTCCTCCCTCGTGCACTGTACTCGGCTCTGCTGCAGAAGCAGGACTCCACATGCACAGGGCTGGGCAGGCTGAGGAGCTGGGGGCCGGCACACAGGGAAGAGGGCCCAGGAGCTGATGAGGTTTCTGAGCAGCTCAGGGAGAACGTCAGATGGGAGTTGACAATAGTACTGTAAACTGGACTAGATGATGAATGTATCCCAAAAGGGGCTTTAGAATTGGGTAAAATGGGAGTGATACGAAGTACCAATACCATAGTGTCTATCACACTGTATATATTCTACAAGGTAACTGTCATCATTGTTTCTGAGTCATGGCGCCTTATATTCCCGATTTCGTCTTTTACTTAGTCTGTTGGATTTTGAAATAAAATTTTAGGAAATGTTAGGCATTCAGAACTGAACTGGTAGAATTAGCCAAGTGAAAGAAAAAAGGATAGCAAAAATCTACAAGCAATTCTCGTAAATCCTACCCGCTTTGGATTTGCATTTCACATATGTCCTTAATCCATGAGGTCAGGCGGCATGGTGTCCACCTTACAGATGAGGTTAAAGAGCTAACAGTACAGCTTGGAGCTGCTGTAGGAATGCGGGGCCTCTGCCCTCTAGATCAGTCCCTTTACGACTCTCCCACAATGCTGCGCCTGCTGTAGCCAGAGCAGCACAGGCCTTCTGAGGAGGCTACAAGCCATGTGGGCAGCTGCAACCCAGACATGGTGAGCTTCAGGCAGCTCCTCCTGTGAGTGCTGTGCACCTGGGCTGTAGTACGGGAGTCGGAACAAGTGCTTTGGAGCCTGAATTCCCACCTGGAATCCCAGCTCTTCACCTGACTGCTGTGTGGCTTTAGTTATAACTTCTCTGTGCCCCGTTTCCTCATCTGTGTAACAGGGATAATAATAGTACCTACTTCATAAGATAGATGCTTTAATAAAAATAAAATGCTTAGAACAAGGTAAGCCAGTTAAATCTTAGCTATGTTCATGACAATCTCCCTTGGGCTGCCAGACTATAATATTTTAAAATTAGAAATATAACAATAGCTAATATGTCCTTAATGCCTACACTGTGCCAGGCATTTGGCTAAGCACTTTGTGCATCATTTCATCCAATTCTCACAACCACCAAGGAAGCAGGATTTGGGTTATTTTATAGACAGTGAAATTGAAGTTCAGAAACTAAACCACCTGACCAAGGTCACTCAACTAATAGGTGGCTAAGCCAGGAATTGAACCTAGCAATGTCTGTCTCTAAAGGTATGAAAAGATGTCTGGTTTTTGTGTTTCTTATTCACATCCCTTAACACTGGTACCCCCAGATTACAAAGGGGGAAGTGGGAGCCAAGTGGCTAGCCACCAGGATAGAATCTAGGTTTCTGAAACGCACTCAGGACTCGTGCCTAGGATAGGCCTTAGCTGTTCCCAGAGAAGGCTAGAGCAGGAAAAATGGCTGTTGCATGTTGCCGCCCTCCCCACTGCCCGTGGCCCTCGCTCAGAAGCCTGAAAACTGGGTGTTTTCTCCTAGAGTGACTGTACCAAGCTGTTCAGCCAGGGCATTGGTGGGGAGCAGGCCCAGGCCAAGTTTGACAGCTGCCTTTCTGACTTGGCCGCCGTGTCCAGCAAATTCAAAGATCTCTTACAGGTAAGCCCCCAGTTCAGCTACTGGCTGAATCCTCTGCCTGTGTTGCTTGGAGAAGATTGTTACTGCCTTACCGTGGGCTCTGTGTATAAAGAAACAGGAAGGACGGGTGAGGAAATAGCATGCAAGCCGCTGAACGTATGCAATCCCTTGAGACTAAAGGCCCCATTGGTCTTTCAGTGATGCAGCTGTCACATTGAAAAGCTAGCATTCTGGCCTAGAATCTGCACTTGGCCCCACGGTGCCAGGAGCCCTCAGAAAGGTGCTCTGAGGAATGGAACCACATGGTTACTTGGACCCACTGCTTGGCCTTAGTCACAGGTGCTGCCTAGTACTGAGCACTCATATCGCTTCCTTTCTTTTTTTAAAATAAAATAAAAAATTTTATTGATTTTAGAGGGGGCGGGCAGGGAGAGAGAGAGAGAGAGAGAGAGAGAAACATCAATGAAAGAAATACCAATTGGCCTACTGGGGATGGAGCCCGCAACCCAGGCATGTACCCTGACCGGAATCAAACCGGCAACCTCTTTGTGTATAGAGCGACACTCAACCAACTGAGCCACACCAGCCAGGGCCAGAAATCTCTTCTTTTGAGAGTGTACACCAAGCAGGTCAAACTCGCAGCCTGCGGGCCCCACGTGGCTCACAATGAATATTTTTGTGGCCCAGCCATTATAACGGTATGTAAGAAACATGTTAATAACAATTTGTAACTTACTTTTTACAATATTCTGTTACACATAATTATTAATACCGAATTACAGCCCTAACCAGTTTGGCTCAGTGGATAGAGCGTCGGCCTGCGGACTGAAGGGTCCCAGGTTTGATTCCAGTCAGGGACACGTACCTTGGTTGCAGGCACATACCCAGTGGGGAGTGTGCAGGAGGCAGCTGATGGATGTCTCTCTCTCATCGTTGTTTCTAACTCTCTATTCCTCTCCCTTCCTCTCAGTAAAAAATCAAAAAAATATATTTTTTAAAAAACACAGAATTACAACGTTCGCTAATGACTGATTATAATCATGTCATTACATTTACATGCCTTACTCACAGGCGCACCATTTCCTCCACTAATACTAGCAGCGAATATTTTAGCAGCTGATTGCCCCGTCATTAGTCTTGTACTGACTTGTTTGGTGTGCGCAACAGGAAATATTTTGCTTGCAAAGAAGAAGAAAAATAGGTTTATTTGCGTTACACGTATTAATTTGTGCAGTTATTCAGTGTCTGATAAGTTAATGTTCAAGAAAAAATGTTAATTTTTATTAAAATGTTCTATTATTTTATGTTAACAATTACTCATTTACTTCAGCCTTTTATTCAGCATGTCTCTATCGAAATAAATCTACGTTTCTATGACACTTGAAGCTTTTGTTTTTTGTGGCCCACGTAAACTTAAGCCTTGTTTACTTGGACCGTGTTAGCCTTTGAGTTTGACATGCTTGTACACACCATCCTCTAGGCCAGCGGTTCTCAACCTGTGGGTCGCGACCCCTTTGGCGGTCGAACGACCCTTTCACAGGGGTCACCTAAGACCATCCTGCATATCAGATATTTACATTACGATTCATAACAGTAGCAACATTACAGTTATGAAGTAGCAACGAAAATAATTTTATGGTTGGGTCACATGAGGAACTGTATTTAAAGGGCCAGAAGGTTGAGAACCACTGCTCCAGGCCTTATCTCTGGCCTGGACCTGAATTGGCACAGATCTGGAAAGGAGCTGGTGTTCCTGGCCTCTTTTGTCAGCATTATCTGTTACATTTCAAACAAGGCCTGCAGATAGTCTCAGAGCTGGAAGAATGCCCTGGCAGCCGAGGATGGAGCTGGAGAAAGGAAAGGAGCAGGTGCCTTCTGGGTCTGATACTTGTACTTTGCAGGAAGGGCTGACAGAGCTAAACAACACAGCAATCAAGCCACAGGTGCAGCCTTGGATCAACACCTTTCTCTCTGTTTCCCACAACATTGAGGAGGTAAGCCTGACCACAGGAGCCTCAAGCTCAGGACGACCCTCTTGTTCCCCTCCCCGCAGCCGGAGGGCAGTGGAACTGTCTAAACAGACTAGTCTAGTCCTCACACTCTTCTCAGGCCCACTTCCCTCACCCCCATAGCCTAGGTTCCTCCCAGGAAACGGGCTGTTCCTGTAGTCAGAAGGGCTCAGACAAACATTTAAAGGGCGTTTGCCTTGACCTGACATATCCTCTTACTGAGGCTCTTTTTTCTTTTTCGAACCTAAGGATATTATTCCTATAGGACAGGGGTGGGGAATCTTCTTTCTGCCAAGGGCCATTGGGATATTTATAACTTTATTCGTGGGCCATACAGAATTATCCACTTAAAAATTAGCCTGCTATATTTGGTCAAGCATTTAATTACTCACCCCTAATGCCTTAGCAAGACCAGATTAAATGATTTCTCAGGCCTTACAGGGCCTGTAGGCCAGACATTCTCCACCCACCCCTGCAAGAGTAAAATGCCAGGAGCTTTACCATATTGTGTGGGCCATGGCTATAGGCCAGGGCCGTTTGCCAGTGGGAAGTGTGGTGCAGAAGTAGCAGCAGTTACTGCCTGCTGCGATGTCCACGGTGGTTTTAAGGTGGATGAGTCAATAGCTACCAGGGAAGAAGAACCTCCTCTGTTAGAAGGTGGAAGTGGGTGGGTGGGTGTAAATGGTTCTTCTTGGAGAAGCCCCAGTGACCCGTCTTGCTTCCTAACAATAGGAAGAATTCAATGACTATGAGGCCAACGACCCTTGGGTGCAACAGTTTATCCTCAACCTGGAACAGCAAATGGCAGAGTTTAAGGTGAGCAGGGGTCCTAGCAACCAGCTTATGGAATTACCCACAACTCCCCAAATCAGCAAGCTGAAAGCCCTCCCAAGTCCCAGCCTGTAGAAACACTCCTTGATGGCCTCATGTGACTGTCCCTACCCCGCAAAAACCCCACTGTGTAGGCAGAGGGATGGGAGGGCTCCCACTGATGTCTGGCCTCTGTGTCTAGGCCGGCCTGTCTCCAGTCATCTATGACAATCTGACCAGCCTCATGACCAGCTTTGTTGCAGTCGAATTGGAGAGAGTGGTGCTGAAATCCACCTTCAACCGGGTAAGGTCAAGGGAGCACGGGTCCCCAGCTCTGTTTCTCCTTTGAGGAAGATGGGGCCTGTCATTTGCATCCTTGAACAGTGACTGGGCTTATGTTCCCCTGCAGCTGGGCGGTCTGCAGTTTGACAAGGAGCTGAGGTCACTCATTGCCTACCTTACCACGGTGACCACCTGGACCATCCGAGACAAGTTTGCCCGGCTCTCCCAGATGGCTACAATCCTCAATCTGGAGCGGGTATGTGGGGTCCCCTCAGCCTAACCAGGGAAAGGTGTCTGACCACATTTGGATGGCAGCCACTCCACCAAAATGCCAGCAGCCCAGCCCTGCCGGGCACCTTCTTCCTGGGCTCCACTGTTCTGAACCTGGTGGAGCCGAGGCCGTCCCCAGGATAGCCCCTCCTGGCTGACGTGGCTGTTCTCCCACAGGTGACTGAGATTCTGGATTACTGGGGCGCCAACTCCGGCCCACTGACATGGCGCCTCACCCCCGCTGAAGTGCGCCAGGTGCTGGCTCTACGCATAGACTTCCGCAATGAGGACATCAAGAGGCTGCGCCTGTAGCCCCAGGATGAGTCCACCTGGCCTGTCACACTAAGTGGCCACAGCCAAGGAGCTGAACAAGGCTGTCTGGCGTGAGGAGAGCTCGGACGACCCAGACTGTTCCACCATTGGCAGCAGAGAAACAAGGCACCGACTCACTCCACACTCTGCACTCAGACCGAGCTTTGGGAGTAGCCTCTCCCCACCAAGGGGCGGGTCTCCCTGGGCTCCTAACTGGTGGGCAAGTCAGCGCAGGCCAGCCTTCTCCAAGGTGGTCATGCTCCCCCGCCGGACACTGCAGCAAACGGACTGCCAGCCCTAAAGGATGTGGGTGCATCTGGGGACCTAGAGAACTAGGTTTACTCCGAGAAGAGGGTGTGATACTCTGTCCACTCTGATTAAAGAGACTCCTCGGAGAAATGCCAGTGTGCTGTTTTCAGGGAGGGCTGGGTGCTACAGGGCAAGACAGGGGTACCAGTTGCACTGAAATGTGAAGGCAAAAGCCTAAAGCCTCAGCCTCCTCCCACAGCCAGAGTGGCACACAGCCCCTGCCAGGACCTACTTGATAGCTGGTGACTCACCTGACCCTGGACCCTCATCCCCTCTTGGGCCCTCAGCACCGAAGCTGGATCACCCCAGGCAGTTTCCCACAGTGCCAGGGAGGTGGGAACTCCTCCTGGCAGGAACGGAAAAGCTCTCTGAGGACAACCTCAAAGGGCAGATTCGATTTATTCCAAGAAGGTCATAGTCCTGAAACCTAGGGCCACATGGCACAGTCCATGGTACAGGTTAAGGCCTGAGTTGGCAGTGACTGGCTGTAGACCACACTGGCTCACTTCCACAGACATGGGGCTGGACCCCCACTCCTACTCCCACTCCCCCATCAAGTCAGCCTGGGAGTGAGTACTGAACATGAAGTCTATTCAGGCAAAAGCCCGGCCTCTATGGAAGGCCACAGGAAATCCTCAAGGGCCTCTTCAGGGTCAGCCTTACCAAGGGACCCAGCCTCTGCTAGGGCTGGTTGTCATCCCCTGCCAGGGCCTCCATAGAGAATAAGAAGGTCACAGAGAAAGGCCACAAGGGACACTGACCTTAGGACCTTCCTATGTCCAGATGGAGCAGAGGCCAAGCCTAGGCCACGGTGAATCAAGAGGTCACAGTCCTGTTCCCAAGTGTGGTGTCTCTCACCAGGGGGCTGGGCCCAAACTCAAGTCGGCTTCCTTTGCGAGCAGATCCATAGAGGTAGGTGGGGAGTCGGAGGCTGAGTGCTCTGAAGGGAGGGGCTGCGGTAGCTCCAGGTTTTCTCCTCTTGCGGAGGGACAAGCCTCATAGGAAGGCGCATCAGGTTGAGTTCTCACTCCCCAACAGCTGCAGGCTCAGGCCCTGAGTGTCCACTTCTACCAGGTGGACACTGTAGTTCCCGAGGCCCTGGGAGCAAACAACAAGAGGTGTGTAGAGGGCTCTGTGCAAATCTCTGGCCTTTCCGGAGGCTGGCCTGAGGCTGCAAGGCCAGGGGGACATGTAGCTACAGCCCCTAGTTAGCCAGGGGGCCACAGTGAAGGCTCCTGCCCCCCCACCAAGTACCATACCCAGCACCATCAGGTACCTCGGTCTTGGCCAGCACGGCCTCCAGAGCCTCCTTTTGCTTTGGCTCCTTGGTCAACAGATAGAGAAAGCCCCCACCGCCTGCCCCTGCCAGGCTCTGGCCGTACACATGGGGGGCCAGGACATCCATCATTCGCCGCACAGCCAGGGGCTCACAGCCTGGAGCCATGCGCTTCTTCTGCTCCCAGTACAAGGTCAGGCACTGGCCCAGCAGAGGCAGGCTTCCTGGGGTGGGGGCAGAGAAGGGAAAGGCGTGCCTGAGCCAGAATATTCTGTCAGTGCCCATTTATCGACGCTAAAGTGCCAAGAGGTGCTGCTTAACCAGGGGCTGGAAACAGGAGTAAGAACCACCTCACAGGGTTGTCTGAGGACCCGTGCACATAAAACTGACATGGTGCCCAGCAGTGTCCAGTAAATGATACAGCCACTCACTGGAACCCCGCTTAGCTCTGACTCCCTGGCACTCGGTGAAAGGGCCCAGCCTCTTCCCCCACCTGCTTCTTGGTAGATAGGACTGGAGGCCTTCCCCATGGTGCAAGTATTGTCCTGAGATATGGCTCCCATCTAAGTGAGACCCTAGGGAGGACAGATGGTCGGCTTCCGTCCCGGGGGCCTAACACCTGGGGCCTGTGCCAAGCCTGAAAACGCCCCTGGCCTTAGACCCATGGGCGACCAGACCTCACTCCTGGTGCCCTGCCCCTGGAGGAAGCCCCTCACCTTGGTGGAAGGCTTTCGCGCACTCCTCGGTGTGCCGCACTAGGCTGTGGGCATTCTGTACAACAGCAGGCAGCCGGGCATACCAGCTCCTCAGCACATCCTGCAGATAAGGCAGGAGGGGTGCGATGAAGGGCTGGGCCCTGCCTCCCTCCTGCCTCCCTTCCGCCTCCCTTCTTCCTCCTGGGGCTGAGGCTCACCTGCAGCAGATTGCGCGCCAGGCGGGTCTTGCCAGTGTACACCAGGAGTAGGTGGTCATTGAGCGTCTGGACAAAGCCCTCAGGTACCGTGATCTCTTCCACCTCCACCTTCAGTGGCAGCTGAGCCCGGGAGCGCCCCACCTTGATGCCAGGCATTAGACCACCCACTTGGTCCTGCCAGCCACCTCCTGTGAACCCAGAGTCCATCACTGTTGGAGCCTGTCTGGCCCAAGTTCTCTCTCCCAGCCCAGGCTCTGGCAGGAATCAGTGGGCAAGATAGCTTCCCCCAACTCCAGCTGGGCCCAGTGAGCTGTGCAGCTTCTGTCACCAGCCTTGGGAGCAGGATGAGGCCAGCAGGAGAAAGGATTTCACTTCAGAACCCAGCTTGAGTGGCTATTGATTAATGTCTGTCCCCAATAGACCACTTAATTTTTGAGAGCAAGGACCCTGTATTTGTTCATTTTATCCCCAGGGTCCAACACTGAGTGGATACTCAATAGTTGTCAATTGACCAAATGAAGGGTTTGAATGGTGCATCCCAGAAGAAAACTAGGAAGGCCTCCCTATTTGCCCCTCTTGCTGATAACTACCTGTTACGGGATGTGAGTCATTACAACAAAAGGAGCGGGTGGGCTGCAAAGGGACCGGAAAAGGTAGCATAACAGGCATCTATACATCCTTGTGACAGGTTCCTGCCCAGAATCACAATGGGGATGAAGCCTGGCATCCTGGGTGACCACAGCACCCTAGGATCGGGCCAGACAAACTAGCTGCTCCCCATTGTGCATGGATTCCAAGGGGCCATGGTGGTGAGAAGAGGGAGAAGCCTGTGATCCAAGCCATGTTCTGGGCCCTCGGTGCCCCCCACGTGGCTGGCGGGAAGGGGGGGTGGGCACCAATGACCATAGCCCAAGGGAGAGGCAGGTTGGTTGGGAAGGCAGGGTAAAGGCCCTGTCCCCTACTACAAACCCATTTTGCCCAGCCCCACCCTTAGGAACAGTCCTGGATGGCAACAAAGTCATGAGGAATAAACAATGTACCTAACACACATGAAAGGCAGAGCACAGAACCTAAAGGTGCTCCTAAAACATCAGCTCCTTGGAAGGAGAAATGTTTCAAGCTGCACATCCCCAGAGGTCAGAGTGATAAGGAAGCTCTAACCATCTGAAGGAACAGCAGTTAAGTGGCTGTCACCAAGCCCAGGGGAGCCCCCGGAAGCTTTTGGGAAAGTGCCAGTGACCTCCCTCCCAGCAGGGGCGGTCCCATACCTGTGGTGAGCACCTGCTCCAGGTGCAGCACTGCGTGGATCAGGGCCTCCCTGCTCACCTTCCGGCCCGCGGCCCGCTGCAAGGCGGCCAGGGCAGTGCCCGCCAGGATGCTGCTGGTGCCTGCAGGGCAGGGAAGAGGTCAGTCGGGCATGAAACACCTCTGCGCAGCCCAGACCTGCCCCACCCCGTTGGTCTGTTGGGCAGGGGTAGTGAGGAGGCAGGAAGGCGAGGCTGGAGGGCAGGGATGGAGTGGTTGGCAGCAGGACAGGGCCCACTCACCGAGGCCAGAGCCGTGGGGCAGCTCAGACCAGGTGTGCAGCTCGAAGCCGCCCCCAAAGGTGCGCAGCAGCTGCTCACTCAGCGAGAGCTTGGACCTGACTTGCACGATCCCCGCACAGATGAAGGCCGCCTTCAGCAGAGCTCCTGGGAGGGACCAGCACCCAGCAAGGCATTTGGTCTCCAAAGGCGGAAGCAGACATACCACCCACCCCCACTATTTCCCATCTAGGGGCTCATCTAGGGGACAAAAGCCCAGCAGCAGTGCAAGCCCATCCCCAAGCCCCCAAAAGATCTCTGGGCTCTCCAACATGGGCAAATGTGCCAGCTCTGCCGCCTGTAGCTGCATGCACCTGGGCAAGGAGACCTCGGGGCTCCTCAACCTGACTGGGTAGCCCTCAAGCCAGACCCCCATGGCCGGCAGGGTCTCCAGGGTTCTGCCCTAGCCCCCAGCTAGCTGTGTGTGCCACTCCCACCGGCAGACGTCCTGGGTGCCCTGACCTGGAGCATGGGGCTGGCAGTAGTCCCTCATGTCCTCCAGGCTCCGGCACACGATCTTCATGGCCATCTCATCCCGCCGAGGCCCCACCGCCAGCCACAGCTCAGGCTCCCAGATGCGGCGAGCCCTGGCCCCAATGGGCCGGCGGCCATCCACTCGCACAGCCAGGCCCAGCACTGCCCCCCCAAGCTCGTAGGCAAGGGGTGGCGTGTCGCTCCAGCCTCCTGCAGCAGTTGAACAAGACCAAGCTGGTCAGGGGGCTGCCTGCCCGGCTCTGGGGTGGCTCCCCTCACCCCCCTCCAAGGGACTCACCAGAGAAATCCACACGAGCTGGGCACTCGGCCACCACCCACTGCCCGGGTGCCGGCAGCCCCACAGGCTCCGTGGAGACAAAGTGCTGGGCGGACATCACAGCCTGGCGGATCAGGATCTGCCCGGCCCCCTCGTAGTGGCGAGCCGCTCGCACTAACAGGACTGGCCTGCCAAGAGGGCAGGGAGAGATGGCGGCATGGAGCCCCAGGCTTGGGGCAGGCTGCCTGGGTTTGGGGCCCGACTTCCTTGGGCCCCACCTCCCTCTGGTCTGCACCTATAAGAATGACCAGGGGCTTCTCCAGGGGTCCTGACATCATTGGCACCCACCTGCTCAGCCACTTGTCCCGCTCCTGGGCAAGCGCCTTCACACCCCCAGCCAGGTCTCCACACTCCAAGTACGAGAAGGGCCGAGCCCACTCGGGATTGGCAGCCGGCCCACTCCGTAAGCCACCTTGGCCTTCTGCCATGCAGCCCAGGACGTCTGCCACACAGGCCAGCACCCGGGCCGCCACGCTTGGGTCTCCTGCACCCGCTGCAACTAAGGGACCAGAAGCCAGGTGGTTAGGGAAGGGACCCACCCTGCCCTCTTCCCCAAGTGACTGTTCAACAGCCCCCAGGCAGCCCAGGACGTCTGCCACACAGGCCAGCACCCGGGCCGCCACGCTTGGGTCTCCTGCACCCGCTGCAACTAAGGGACCAGAAGCCAGGTGGTTAGGGAAGGGACCCCCCCTGCCCTCTTCCCCAAGTGACTGTTCAACAGCCCCCAAACATTCCTGCCTCCTCACACCTCTTCACTTTGCCCAAGATGTACCCTCGCCTGTAAGTGCACACCCCACTCCTGTGCTTGGCAAAGTTCTCATCCTGCCAGCCCCAGCCCAGCCCAGCCCAGCCGTGCCTCCTTACCCCCACCCAGGTTGCCCAGAGCGGTTAAGAACTCAGACTCAGGGGTCAAACTGCCTGTGTTCACTCACAGTGCCACCCCAACCAGCTGTGTGGCTATAGGTGAGTGACTCAAATAGGTACCACTTTCCACAATCGCTGGGATCATTAATGAGGTGCTGCCTGGGAGAGCCTGCCACATCCCCCAGGGCTCTGGCACCTACGTTTTGGCACCCAATACAAAACATGTCGGGTTTGCTGATGCTCACTGGACCCAGAGGCTTGGGCCCAGGCCTCAGCCTCTCATCAAACTCCCTACTGACAAGAATGAAGCTTCCCAGGAGCCTGAAAGCAAACTCCACTGTGTCTCTCCCCTGCTCTGAAGTCTCCCACCTCCTGTCATCAACCCAGAGGGCAGGTAGGGCAGGTAGGGCAGGTGATGCTGGGCCTGGCTTCCCCACCCAGAGACCCAGCAACTCACCCTGGTCCAGCGTGGCCAGCAGGAGCCCAGGGCAGCCCTCGCGGACAGCGGCCCGGATCAGCGGGCGCAGGCTGAGGTCCTGCCTGGCCTCGAGCACCTTGCGCGCCTTATGCAGGGCCTGGCGGAAGAACAGGTCCCGGCGGGAGACCAGTGTGGCAGCCCGGTCCAGACAAGGCTGCAACTGCTCCCAGGACAGACGCCAGGAGGCCCGCCAGGCCCACAGGGCCTCACCCCCATCCTCCTGCGGGTCCAGCATCCACAGCATGTCCCTGGGCCCCAGGGCCCTCGAGGGGTGGAGCACAGGAAACAGGCGGGCGCTGAGAAGGCAACGCTCCGTGGGGGGCGTGTCTGGGTTCCACAGGTCCCAGTTTCTGATGTGAGGAGAAGGCACATTAGCAGGAGGCCTGCCTGTCCACTGGGGGCTGGCTAATTCTCGGGGGGGTGGGGGGGGCGGGACAAGTTCCTCCAGGCGGCACAAGCAGGCCATGTAGGGAGGGGGACGAACCACCCTGCCCCCTTTCCCAGGCCTCCTGACAAAATCCCAAAGCCTGAGCACAGGCAGGAATTAGGAACTGTCCAGGGGGAAAGTGCTGCGGGAGGATCAGACTGGCCCAAACTACCCCAGACCCCGTGGGCTGGTGGGAGGGCAGGTGCTGCTCTGGGGCTGAGGCAGAGATGAGCCTGGAAGAGGCGGCCGCCCTGGCTGCGGAGGCCCAGAGGCCCATGGAGGCCATCAGTCTTACCGAATGCCTGTCTTCTGGAAGAACTCATTCCAGGACATGTTAAGATATGTTCCTGTCCCCTGTCTCTGGGGGAAGTGGAGGAAGCAATCAGGGCTTCGGGGACCACAAGAAGGGAGGGGTTAGGGACACTAAGACCAGAGGGGACAGGAGCAGAGACCTGCACATATGAAAGCAGCTTCTGAAACACTGTGTCAAGCCCGGGAGCTCAGCGACCCTGCCCAGGTGCCGGGAACCTGGCGCAGAATCCCGGTTCTAGGCCCAATCCACTAACATTGGCTCTGCAGCCCAAGGCAGGTCACCTCCCTCTCTGAACCTCAGTCTGAACCTGGCAGAGCAGATGAGGAGGGAGATCAAGGCATGGCGGGACTCTACTGGTTACAGCCTATCCCTCAGGCCAGCGCTCAGCGAGCCCTGCCGTGGAGTGGAAACTGGGCTGGGATCCCTGGGCTCCCCAGAGCCTGAAGAT
Organism: Myotis davidii; assembly: GCF_000327345.1. Taxonomy (NCBI): domain Eukaryota; kingdom Metazoa; phylum Chordata; class Mammalia; order Chiroptera; family Vespertilionidae; genus Myotis; species Myotis davidii. Next base: position 1,961,190 of record NW_006285234.1, on the reverse strand, counting down.
GGGGGTGAGGGGACACAGGGCGGGCACCTACTTCCCAGCTGTCCAGACGTCCAACGAGAGTGAAGGCACGAACAGGGGCTCCGTGCAGCCGCACGTGGTGCCCCTGCAGGACAAGGTCATGTAGCCCCAAGCCGTGTAGCGCCTCGGACTGGGCCGTGTCCAGGCCACTCACAAAGCAACCAGTGCCGATGTGAATGGGGCCCTGGCAAGGGAGAGGGCGGGCATCCTGAGGGGGCAGTGCCGCTCCAGGCACCCCCCAACACGCACAGGGCCTGGCCCCCACAGCCTTGCCTGCCCTCTGCCCCTGCTCTCAGGCCTCACCTGGAGATGGCAGTGCTGCAGGACACTCCCAGGACCCAGCTGGACGGCGCCCTCCAGCAGGCAGTTGACCACAGAGCTCCCGGCCCCCAGCAGCTGCAGCTCCTGAGCAGCCGGGGAGAAGGTCGTGAGTGCCCTCTACACCTGCCCTGGCCCCGGCTTCAGGCCGACCCTCATCCCACCCCTTCCTGCTGCTCCCAGGGGCCAGCTCTCCTGCACAGGCCTCCAGAGAAGTCTGACCTCAGTAACAGAGGTCCCCCCGGATGGCAGCTTCCCCAGAAAACCTCTCCCACCAGCCCCGGTACCCCCACCACGCTGAGGGCAACCTCGGAAATCTGTCTGTCCCCTTCCTCAGCAACATGGCACTGACCCAGGCCCATCACCACCTCTCCAAGCAGACCCCAAAGAAAGGGGTGGGGTCTTCTCTAGCTTCTCCATCAGGCAGGCCTGGATGCAGAATCCTGCCTTGACCACTGACTGGCTCTGTGGCCTTAGGCAAGTGACTTAACCTGTCTGAGCCGCCAAATGGGGATGACGACATCTATACTCATGGGTAGTCTGCTCCAAGCGTGGGCTGTTCCTTCCCTTTCTGGGGGCCCCTATCCCACCTGTCCTCAGGCACCTCTGCTGGTCTTACCTCCACCTGGGAGTGCACGACCTGGGCCCCAGGAGTCCTGGGAAACGTGAGGCTGAGCAGGAACTCACTGGCCGAGTTGGTCATGTAGCTGTAGCTGCCGTCGGGGATATACGCTGTAAAGATACACGCAATGACCCCACCCCTACGCCTGCTGCTGCTCTGAGCCCAGCCAGGCCTCCAGCCGGCAGACACATCTTCAGCGGGCCCTGGAGGGCAGGCCTAGCGACGAGCCCACTGTGCTGATGGGGAAGCTAAAATCCAGAGAGGCTCAGTAACCTGCCCAAAGTCACACAACTAGAAAATGGAAAGACTGGGCCCGGAGCCCAAGAATGAGACAAAAGGAAGAGTTATTGGGGTTGGGGAGAGTTGGGGGGTGTCAGGCCTCTGGGTTGGGAGAGGACAATTGGCTGATACATGCACTAGACCTGCCTGGTCCAGGAGCCCAGGGAGGCAGCCTTGTAGCTCCGGGTAGGGGGTCCTCACTCCGGTGGCCTCCCCACCCAGAGAGCTGAGGAGCAGCACCCACCCATGGTGAGGGGCTGATCACGAAGCTCCCTCCACAGCTTGGCCCGCGCCACCTGGAGATAACCCTCGATGTCTGCGTCGCTTTGCCCCGTTTCCGGAGGCCGCCCCGCCAGGAAGTCCTCTCTGCTCACATTCCGGGCCATGCACAGCAGGAGGTCGAAAAACAGAGACAGCTGGGACAAGGACAGGAAGCACAGCTATTGGGGGGTGGTCCTAGGCCAAACTGGGGCAGCCCCATCCCCAGAGACACGGTCCCTGAGAGGGGAAGGGGCAAGCCTGAGGTCACAGAGCCAGTGTCGGGCCCCTCCCCCAGGCCAGGGCCCCCAGCTCCCACCCTCAGTCACCTGGACAGGCCGGGCTCCGGAGTCCAAACCCATGTAGGTGCAGGCATCCAGCGGGGGGCTCACGTGAGTGGCCAGGAGGTGCTCGGCAGTCTCCACCGAGAAAAAGGCGACTCCGGAGACCTGGAGGAGCCCCCATGAGGGTCAGGTGGGGGGACCCGGGGTCAGGCTTGGGCCTGAGTTGGGGGAAGACACATAAAGATGGACCCAAAGGCTGGCCGCTATGGCAGGCAGAGTCCTCCATCTTGGGGACCACTCCTGCACCCAGATTCCAGGCTTACTGGAGGGGGATCCCCTGAACAGGCACCTTCTGGGACCCCCCTCAGTTTTCAGGCCTCCTCCCAAACCTAGTTCTCTATCATACCCTGGTCTGGTCCCAGCCCCTTACCCACCACTCGCATCTTCGCCCTTCATTCTAGAAGGATCCCCCAAGTCGGCTTCCAGACTTCCTCCCAACGCATTCCTGAACTTCCTCGCGTTCTTGTTCTAGCCTTTCCCGTTTGGGGCAAGACCCTTTCCTCAGATTCTGGCCCCGCCTGCTCCTCCACCACAGATTCTGGTTCTGTGCCACCGGGAATCTTCTAGAAGGAGTGGAGCTCTTCCCCGAGCAGGAAGGCAATCACGCCATTTTCCACGGGGTCCCCAAAGCCCCCCAACCTCGGCGGCAGCCATACCAGTGGCACCCGCCCGTCAGGCCTGGCGCACCGCTGTATGTCCGCCTCGCTGCCCTGGTAGTAAATGTCTAAAACGAAGCCCTGTGTCGGGGGAGAAAACAGAGTTAGGGAAGGGGGCCGAGGGCGATCAGGACAGGGACACAGCAAGGGTGTTCTCCAGTGAAAACCCCGGTGCGTGTCCGACAGGCACCAGCATGCTCCCGGGAACACAGTCCCACCCGACGGGAGAGGGGCTTAGCGTGTCTTCCCCGGCCCAGCACAGAGCCCGGCACAGGGTCCACGTGCGATGCAAGTTTGGCCAAAGACTAAGTGAGCATGAGAGCTGTGGCCACAGAGGAAACTCCTCCGAAGCCAGGCTGTACCAGAAAGTCCAGGGCAAGAGGCTGCCCAGAGCACAGGACCAGGCGGCCATCCCAGCCCGGCTCAGGGGCCCGTGCCACTGCCCCAGGGGCACCACCTGGGAGTCGGTGAGGTAGACACCATGGTTCCGGGCGTAGGCTGTGGTTCCTGGAAAGGCGATCACTCTGGCTCCCCGGAAGCCGCCCCAGCTGATCCCTATGAGTAGAGAAGTCAGGAGCCTCCCCGGGGGTCCCAACCCCAGGCAGGGAGGCCCCAACCAGGTAAAGATGAGAGCTCAGGGCAGGGGCGTCTGGGCGTCTCTAAAAGGAAAATATGGTTCCCGAGCCAAATGGACGTTCCTCTGGGAGAATGACGATGCCTCCCCTCCCAAAGTTCTACGGCAGCCCTGGGGGGCAGAAGGGGGAGGGCTGGTGTCTCCATTCTACAGCTTCCTCTCTGAATAGCGCAGTGGGCCAGGCCCAGAAAGGGTGAGCTAGAACAGGCACGTGTCCCCCACCCCCCTCCCCCGGCTACGGCAAGGGAGGAGGTCCCCAGCCTTCTCAGGCTCACCTGGGTTGGGAGGAACAGACAGCAGCATGTCCGTGCTGCAGACCCACACGCCTGGTGGGGAGCCTGGGCCCAGCTGCCGGAGAGAGTGCGGATGGTGGGTGGCCTGGCCCCGCCCCTCCTCTGCTCCCACACAGCCCAGTGTCGAGCCTGTCCCCTTGCTCTAGGGAGACTCTGAGGTAACAGGGGCCTTCCCTGACCCTCCTGCCCACCTCCTGGGACCACACCTCCCTCCAGTTTGGCCGACACTCATTTCCTAAAGCTCCAACTCTAGGCGCCACCAAAGCCGTTCTTCCTGGCACCCCGTCTGAGTCAGGACAGGCTGCAGCTGGTGGTGCAATGAGAGAGAAGCGAGGCCCTAAGGCACCTCTGGCCTCACCTGATAGGTCATGATGTCTAGCAAGCGATCCAGGTTATAGACCAGAGCCTCCACGGGTGCCTGGGGGTTCTCCACGGGGAGGCAGGTGAAGGCCCGGCCACAGTCATCGAAGGGGAAGTCTCGGCCCTAGGGGGGAAGCAGGGGCAGGGGAAAGAGCCCGTGGGGCAGGAAGCCTGGGCACACCCCCAGGGCTGTGCAAAGGTGTAAAGTCATCAAGCTAGAGTGTTTTCTCGGGTAACTTTCCCAGTTACATGATTCTAGTAAAAAGTTAGAAAAGTCAGATATGCAAGAAGAAAATCTCTCAGGAATAATCACCATTCCTCTCATTTTGAGGTAAACCCTTTCAGAATTATATGCATATATTCTTTACTTTTTTATTTTTACAAAAATGAGATTCTGAAAAGGTAGAAACAACAGAACTTACACACACTCACATTTACACACACACACACACACAGGTAAAACTGGGGAAGTAACGTGGGGAACTATATAAAGGCAGGTCCTGCTTTAAGCATTTCATGGATCATCTCAGCATCTCCACACAAAGCAGGAACCATTGCCGTCCTGATTTTACAGATGCGGAAACGGAGGCCTAGAAAGGGTCCAGCGCCTTGCCCAAGGTCACGGAGCTGGGAAGTCTCTTTCAATGCACAGAACTAAATGGACTTATTCATCCCTTTCTAATATCCCCCCAGAAAGATAATGCTATTTATATTTAGCCAGTTGCCTATTTTTTGGACACTTGGATCAATTCTGACTCCAGTTCTTCTGGATTTGCACAAAAAACAACTTGCAACCACACCCCTATCCAACCCTGAGGATCGATGGGTCCAGCCTTCTGCATGGCGCGCCCCCGCCCCGCCCAGCATCTTACTAACCATGTGCAGGATGAGGATCCAGGCCGACTGTAGGACATCAGAGGTGACCACCTGCCAAGAGTGGAAGAGCCCTGTAGACAAGAGGCCTGGGCAGAAGGCACCAAGGACGGCACCCTCTTGTCTGGGGAGAGGCCCCGACACAAAGCCACTGAGGTACGACAGGAACGACTGAGCACTCACAGTGAAGCCTGCCCGGGCACTCAGGTGTTCAGCAGCCACCAGCAGGGCATTGAGGGTGGCTCCTCCGCTGCCCACACGCGTCTCGGGGTCCTCCACAGCCAGTAACAGAGTCCCAGCGGGGATCTGCTCTCGTTTCTGCCGCACTTCCAGCTCTGTGTTCAGAACACAGTTGGGACCTGCTCCCCAGCCTCCCAGCCCTGATCCCAAGCAACTAAAGCAAACCTACTGATCATTATTATTATTTCATCTTTGACTCAGTAGCTTTGCATGTAGTAGCGCATTCGCTCTTTGCCCAACTCTGTGAGGGAGGTACAATTATTCCCATTTCACAGATGAGAAAATTGAGTCTCAATGAAATGACATGATATGTCAAAGGTCACATGGCTAGGAAGAAGCAGACTCTGGGTTTGAACTATAGGAGGTATAGGGGTGTGGGGAGGGGTTCCTACATTAGGGCAGAGTGGGGAGGGAGGGTCCCCTACCTTTCTGGAAGACCTCGACACTGTCCTTGTACTGGCATGTCAGGATGATAACCGTCCAATCAACCCCCTTGGGCTGCTCCATTCTAGCCAAAGTTGAGGGGCTTCCTGAGGCAGAAATAGGGGTGTGCGTGGATTATTTTATGTTGTCATATCCTAAGATTGGTTTTTGTATGGTTTTATGGATTTTAACACTTGCATAGAGTCCTGTGGTCACCACTACGGTCACACTGGACAATCATCAGTCAGTTCTCCTCAGCTAGAGTTGGAATGTAATCTTTTGAGACTGGCTTCTTTCACTCAGCACCATGCCTCTGAGACTCATCCAAGCTGGCTGTGCATTTCAGCACCGTAGTTCTTTCTTCGCACGGACCTTCCACAGCCTGTTTCTCCATCCACTCCCTGAAGGACATCTGGGCTGTTTCCAGGTTTTGAAAGCCATGATTAGAGCTGCTTTAAACATTCATGTGTGAACTGAGTAGGAACCTAAGACCTCATCTCTCCAGGTGGATTCCTCGGTGTGGGATTGCTGGGTCACGTGATCAGTGTGTCTTTGACGTTCTCATTCTGGGTGCACGTGATCGCCTCAGGAGAGGAAGTGAGGGGAGCAGGGTGGGGGAGACAGGGGGTCCCACCTTAAAGCAAGGGCCTACCCTTTCTGTACCACTGGCCCCTCAGCATTCAGTCATTGGCTGTGATCGGGCAGGAGGGAAGGCCTAACCTCCCAGGCTGCTGAGGCTGAAGGGAATTCCCTGGAGAAGGGGACAGTTGTGGGAGGAGTGCACCAGGCTGTTCAAGGGATCGGGACAGGGTGCCAACAGTGCCCACTACTGGGACTTCAGGAGGGGATCTCCCCTCCCAGAGGCTTCACTCCTGAAAGAGGCTGCCACCCCACCTGCCACCATCTTCTTTCAGGCACTCTGAGCAAGTGAGGGGAAGATGAGGCCAAAGCTATGGCTTCACCCCTTCCTATCTCCCCCAACATTTCTCTCCTGCCAGACGGGAAACCAATCTGACCCCAGGGCCCCTGGCCTCCCCAAGACTTCTGCAGACAGGTCCCCAGGAGTGCCCTGGCATAGGCCTCTGGCAGAGTCCCGGCTGCTGTCCTACGAAGCAGCCCTCCCCCACCTCCTCCCTCCAACCCCCAAAGCTCAGTGTCAGAGCGATGGTGGCGCTAGCTGCATGCCTTCCCAGGGGCACAAGGAACGCATGGCCAGCCCGCGCCCCAGCCAGAGCCAGCAGGAAACCTGAACCTCAGCAGGTTTCTTCTGCCACCGGGGGACAGACCCACCACGTAGCAACACCCACACTCCCACAAGCTGGCAGGGAAAGCCTCCACCACTAACAGAAAGTGCTCTGTTCGCTGCTCAGCCCAGCAGGGAAATCCAGAGGGGAAATCTGAGCTGAGATCTTGGCCAGGCTCCTGAGGGCCAAGGCATTCCCAGGGATGCCCAGATGGCCTTCCCAGTAAATGGGCGGCGAGAGATTCCAGCTTGTCCACCAACTTACTGTGTGATCTTTGGCACCCCTACCCCCTCCAGCCTCCTGAAGCAGGCGTGTCACTGACCAGTGTCCCCCAGCTTGTTTCCCTGGAGGCCATGCTTCCCAGCGGCTCCCAACCAATGACTCAGCAGCAGGGCCAGGAAGACAGACCCCTCCCAGCAATCTAGGGTTCCTCTGACAGGTAGTCTTGGCTCCAGGACTGCCCACCTACCGACCAAAAACTCTTAGAACCTCACTGCAGTCTGAGACTGTTCCCGCCCATCACGCCCCTGCTTCCTCCAGTTCCCTCCTCGTTTTCCCTCCCCCAATAAATCTAACCCCATCTTGGTCTCGGCTTCTCCAAGAACCTGAACCAACATGGAGAGTATAATATCTCCTTCTTGGCACCTTCAAAAGAAAAAAATCACTGTATGAACCTCTCACTTAATGTGTGGAAAGTACCATCTTTATCCTAAAAAAAATAGATGAGGAAACTGAGGCACAGAGAGACTGGGTCACATGTCCAAGGTCACACAGCTAGCAAGTGGCAGAGTCAAATCTGAACTCCGTGGTGACAGATGATCTGACTCTGGATGGTGGGCACACCGTGCAATGCACAGATATTGTAACACAGAAACCCTCACCACAGAACAACCTTTATGTTCATGTTGACCAATGTCACCTCAATCGATTTAATTAATAAATAAATAAAAATCTGAACTCAGACACTTTTGCTCCAAAGTCCACTCTCTTAACCACTACACTGGACCTGCTGTGTAGGACTGAAAACAAGGACAAAAGGAGTAAATATATATAAAGTGCTCCATTCAGGTGGCGATGAAACGGGGAGGATGTTCACGGTCACAGCCATGAGGAGTGGGCTCCCCCACTCTGACCCATAGTTAAGACGAGATGATTTCTCATTCCCACGACATCCCTGCAGGGTAAGGGTTCTGTCCATTCTCCAGATGCTAATAGATGCTACCGCCATGACTGGGACCCGGATCTCTCTGATTCTTATTTAAGTCATGGAACTAACGATGTTTGGTCCCAAGCAAAGGTGACAAAAGAGAGCAAGGACGAAATGCCCCCAGGACAGTCCAAAAGTCTGAGCTCAGTCTTGGCCTCAGCACCGTGACTAGGAGACATGGGCAGATGACAGGTCATGGCCGGAGGAGGGAGGGCAGCCCTATCTGGACTGCATACAGCTAGAGACAGGGGCAGAGGAACAGTTCTGGGCTGGGAATCAGCCCCCGGGGCTCTCTCCCCATCTCGGCCTCTGAGCCTCAATTTCCTAATCTGAAAACCAAGGCCAATAATACCAACCTCCTAGGACAGTTACCAGCATTAAATAAAATGTAAAATATGCAGCATACAGCAGGAGCTCAATGAATGGTAGTTCTCTCCAGCAGGAAAAGGAAGCAGGAGCGTTTAACTTGGCCCTGAAGCTGGTAGGAATGAAGGCTCTGAAATATTCTCTGAGTCAAAGATGATCCTGAAGAAGAAAAATAATCAGGGAAGCCCTAGCCGATTTGGCTCAGTGGATAGAGCATCGGCCTGCGGACTGGAGGGTCCTGGGGTCGATTCCGGCCAAGAGCACGTACCCAGGTTGTGGGCTCGATCCCCAGTAGGGGGCGTGGAGGCAGCCGATCAATGATTCTCATCAGGAAAGTTTCTATCTCTCTCTTTCACTCTCCCTTCCTCTCTGAAATCAGTAAAAATAAATTTTTAAAAATAGTAATCATCAGGCAAGGCCTAGGGAAATCAAGCAAGGCTGAGGAGCATGCCTCACCAGATCAGCCAAAAGGGTATTTTATGGTAACACAAAAGGTGGCATGATACTTGTAGCTAATACTTAGGGGCTGCTTTTTTCAGGCACCATGCCAAGGGCATTGTAGTATCAGCTCATATGACCTACTCTGCAGTCCTCCCTAAGAATTGGATCTTACCACACTCATGGTAGAGGTAAGGAAACTGTAGCTTAAAGAGATGAAATAGCCTGCCCAAGGTCATACAGCTAGTACAGGCCGAATAGGTGTTTCCAAGTCTAAGGTCCATGTTCTTAACCACCCTATAGGAACAAGACATCTCTCTCCCGGGGCCTCAGCCCTCGGTCATACCTGACATCCGTACAGAAAACTTAGAAAATAGCCTTCTGTTTCAATATTCTGCCCACTTTTTTAGTTGAAATACTATTCATTAAATTGGGGGAGGGAAGAAGAATCAGGGACAGAAAATATTAAGACTTTTTCATATGCTGTTTGAAGAAAGGAAGGGCCCAGGGACCTTGCATTTTAGAGCTTTCAAGGGAAAAACAGGCACATGGAGGAATCTGATTTGCCCTCTGGTAAGAAAAAAAAAAGTGGAAACTGATAGGGAGTAAAATGATACGGTAAATTACACAAAAGGCAAGCAAAGTAGTCCCCCCTGATCCACAGGGAATACATTCCAAGACCCCCCAGTGGATGCCTGAAACCAAGGTTAGTATGAACCCTATACATGCTATGTTTTTTCCAATGCATACATACCTACCTATGAAGACTAGCGTCGGATGGTATCCTTTCTCCTTAACCAACTTGTGCAACTCTGCTGGGAAAGTGGCAGCAGCTTCTTCGCAGCGCTCACAGCCTCTCCCGTAATTTTTATATCACGTGCTGTAAAAATGGCTTGGCGTCACTCTTTTCAGGGGACCCTTTGCTTAAGTCTTTGTACAGGCTCACTGCTTTCGGGCACAACATGTTGCCACCCATCAGAACACATTTTCTGTTCCTGTCTTCGACCCACAAATGTAATAATGCCTTTTTCATCTTAACCAAGCACTTATCCCTTAGGGCGGCTGTGTAACTTTGGCAATTCGAAGTGACGGCAAAGCTAGCACGGATCTCTTTTTCCTTCTTCACAATTTCACAGATAGAAGATTCATTCTTACCATAGATCAACCATAGAGCAACCTCAGCATATGATTTTTTCTCTTTCCTTATTAAGTCGAGAACTCTCGCCTTCTCGCATAAAGGAAGCACTTTATGGCTACTCGGGCATGTCTGAGTCGCCAGCACCACCACTTGTTGCACTATGGGGCCATTATCAAGTCAAATAAGCGTCGCTTGAACTTCGATACCTGACAGTGGATCTGATAACCAAGGAAGTTACTAAGTTACTAACCAGGTGGTAGCATATACAGCCGGGATTACGTGGGACAAAGGGGTGATTTACGCCCCAGGCAGGAGGGCGCAGGCCAGGGGAGGTTTCATCAGTCTAGTCGGAACTTCAAACAACTTAAAGCATGCATTGTCTATTTCTGGAATTTGCATTTAATATTCTTCAGATGCAAGACCTCAGGTAAATGAAAGCGTAAAAGCAAAACTGCGGATAAAGAGGGGACTAGCGTAACTGAGATCTGTGCACAGTGACGAGACCCCACGGGACACAGAGGCAGGAAAAGCGGCCTCAACGCAAAATCAGCAGCGAAGGCATCCAGCACCCCACCTGCCTCCGGGACGAGGAGGTCCTGGAGCCGCACCTCCTTCCCGTTCCCAGAGTTCCCAAGTCTCGGAACCCCCATTGAAAGACCCCAGCAAAAGGGACGCAGGACCTGCTGACCCCCACCCACTACAGCCAGTGGGAGCCCAGGGGCGCCAGCGGAGCTCTCGGGGACTCCCTGCCTCGGTCCGGCCCCTCGCAGAGATCAGGCCTAGAATTGGCGAGTGGGGAGTGAGGTGCGCGGAGCGGAAACGCGTGGACCCACGTACCTGCCTCCGCCTGGTGCTAGGCTCAGCCGGCTTTTATGAGGGGCTGCGCGTCCCTTCGCGGCGCACCCTGGGAAATGTAGTTTCACCTCTCCGCAGGCCAATTCTTGTCCTCTCAAAAAAAATAAAAATAAAAATAAACAGCTCCCACCTATCGCAGGGCAAGCACTTTCCAAAAGGGCAGTCAGTGATCAGATCCAGAAAGAAGGTGAGGCGAGAAGGTGGCTCCATGGGCCAACAAAACTACAACTCCCAGAGGAACCAATGCGTCTTAAAGACATAGGCTTCTTTTCTGCTACTCGCGCTTTCAGGTTTGGGTTTGTTTGTTTAACCTTTTGGCCGGGACTTGCTTTTCTCCCGAGCGGGGAAAAAAAAAATCCTGGAGCAGGGCGGGGGAAGGGAGAAGCCTAGATGTTGCCTGAGTTTGAACAGCTGCCGTTGGATTAGCAGTTGGTGGTGGTGCTTTCTGGGTTTTATGCACGTGGGTACTAACGGAAGACACTTCGCAACTCTGTAGTGGAAAGGGGATCAGCAGAGTTCTGAATGGCAGCCTTGTTTGTAATCGCGGGAGATTGGAAACGCTCTCTCTTTAGGGCACTGGGGAAATAAAGGCATATCCATGCAATAGAGTACTATGCAGCAGTCAGAACCACGCAGAACCTTATGGACAATAGGAAACGTGTCCAAGACATTTTGTTAAGGGACAAGAAGCAAGTTCTTAGAGCCCTATGTACGCGGGAAGCCACTCATGTCAAAAATAATGTACACAGCCCTAACCGGTTTGGCTCAATGGATGGAGCGTCGGCCTGCGGACTGAAGGGTCCCAGGTTCGATTCCCGTCAAGGGCATGTACCTTGGTTGCGGGCACATCCCCAGTAGGGGGTGTGCAGGAGGCAGCTGATCCATGTTTCTCTCTCATTGATGTTTCTAACTCTCTATCCCTCTCCCTTGCTCTCTGTAAAAAAATCAATAAAATATATTTTTTTAAAAAGAAAGAAACAAGCTTCTACTCAAATTTCTATTTAAAATAATGTATATGGGCACACAGTATGTGTGGAAACAGGGGCTGGAAGGGAACACACTCTGGGGCAGAGACTGCCAGGAACGGGGAGAGGCAAGGAGAACTTAAGCCTTTCCTGTATTTCTGGAATTTTTCTTACAAGAAGGTACTTTCCAAATCTACTGTCATTAATAGGGAGCCAGAAAGGCCCTGCCTTCGGTCTCAAAGGAGATGGGGGACCCTACTCTACCTCTGTGTAACCTTGGCCAGTCACTTGGTTACTCTGCGTCTCCTTGTCACCTGTCATCTGTAAAAATGGGTTAATAACAGGATTGAATGCTGAGATTGTTGTATAGTAAATGATCAAAAAGTACTAACCATTTGACAAGAGGAAAATTCTGAGATGTCCTAAATTGATTTATGGCAGGCTAGAGGGTGGGAGGAGGGGGAAGAGATTAATCAGTTAACAGAGCCACAGGCCAAAACCGACAAAAGACGACTCACACTCTTGAATGTCTGTTAAAACTTTCGATTAATTTCCAGAGAGCTATCTAAAGAAAAAATAGCGAACCACTAGAACCGCCTCATCCTGATTATGCATGAGCTTTCTGGCTTGTTGCCCACAACCAATCCAGAAGTTGGAAATAGTTCTTCCTTACCGGCTATGCACCTGTCCTAGAACGGCTACGCCTTGACCTTTTCCCAACCCCTCTTTAAACAGAGCCAGTGTAAGTTCTTTCAAAACAGCTTACATCTTTCTTCACCAAACCCATCAAATCAAGCAGCCGTGGGCAAACTACGGCCCGCGGGCCGGATCCGGCCCGTTTGAAATGAAAAAAACTAAAAAAAAAAAAAAAAAAAAGACCGTACCCTTTTATGTAATGATGTTTACTTTGAATTTATATTAGTTCACACAAACACTCCATCCATGCTTTTGTTCCGGCCCTCCGGTCCAGTTTAAGAACTCATTATGGCCCTCGAGTCAAAAAGTTTGCTCACCACTGGTATAAAGGATCCAGGACCGTTTGAAATGAAAAAAACTAAAAAAAAAAAAAAAAAAAAGACCGTACCCTTTTATGTAATGATGTTTACTTTGAATTTATATTAGTTCACACAAACACTCCATCCATGCTTTTGTTCCGGCCCTCCGGTCCAGTTTAAGAACTCATTATGGCCCTCGAGTCAAAAAGTTTGCCCACCCCTGGTATAAAGGATCCAGGATTGGGCCCATGTTCTTCTCCATCTAGCCCTGCTACTGGTGATTTAGACTGTGTATGTCCCAGGACATGGTCTTTTTTCTGGCTAGCATATGACTCAGTAAACCCTTTCTTTCAGAAAAGCTTTAGGCCAGAAAGGTTCTTTTGTTTAACATATCATTATGACTATGTTTATTGTTGTTATGCTTACGCTGCCCCACTAGAACAGTGCCTAGAACATTGTAGGTGGTTGAAACAGTTTGTTGCATGAATGAGCCATCCCCTGCCAGCTTCCACTACCCACCTCCTCTCCCAAATTTTTCTCCTTCCCTCAGTCTTCTCCCCCTGGGGTCATCCCCCCTCTTCATGTGGCCCAGGTCTCACGCTCCTTCCCACACTGAAGTGCCTGTGCTTTCTTCTGTGAACCGGGAGGCCTCCAGGGGAGTGATGAGCTAGCTGCCTCCCACTGCTGCTCTTCTCATCAATGCTCTTCCCTCTCTGCAGTGGAGTGGGAGGCATCCCTGCAGCTACAGCTTTGGGGGTGGAAGGGTTCAAGGAAAACAATGTGCCCCCCAGGAGCTCAGAAGCACAGGGCTTCACCCCACCTCCCAGGGCCGGCATGCTGGAGGGGTAAGGAGTGGTTCCAAGGCCACTTGCACTTTTCAGACTCAGAGGCAAAGATGCTTGAGGGTTTTTGATAACATGAAGCCCTCCGTGCAATCTGTCAGCAGCAGACACAAAAAAACGCCAACCTCTCAGCTCTGTGGGTAGCCCCACTGTCTCGGGTAGGGAAGACAGAGCCATAAAAAAAAAATGTTCTGATGTTATCATCTAGGGTAGAATCTAGTGGTTAAATACAAGGATTTGAAATCTGACAAATCCTCCCCAGTTCCCATCATTCTCTTACTGTGTGAGCAAGCCACTGCACCTCTTTGAGCCTCAGTTTCCTCATCTCTAAGAATACAGTTTCCTCATCTGTATTTACCTAATCGGAGTTTCGGAAGGATTCAATGAGCTAACACACATAAAGACGTTAGCACAGCCCTAGCTGGTTTGGCTCAGTGGATAGAGTATCAGCCTGCAGACTGAAGGGTCCCAGGTTCGAATCTGATCAAGGGCACATGCCGGGATTGCAGGCTCAATCCCCAGTGTGGGCTGTGCAGGAGCCAGCCAATCAATGGTTCTCTTTCATCGATGTTTCTATCTCTCTCTCCCTCTCCCTTCATCTCTGAAATCAATAAAAATATTTTTTTTTTAAAAAAGAGGTTAGCGCAGTACCTGGCCAGAGTAGGCGTCCAACTTCCTTCTTATTAAACAAACATGCTGCCCATGAAGGAGGGTCCGGGAAGGCTTCTTGGTGGAGGTCCCATCTGCAGGGCCCTGGATGAGATGGGAGCAGGAAACCCCCTTGGGAGCCAGGACTATATCTGTTCCTTAGAGACAGAGCCTGAGACGGGGATTCCAGTGCAAATGATTTATTAAGACAGAGGGAAGCAGGATAGGGGAAGAAGCCAAAAGATGTGGCTTCCTCTAAGTCTTGCCTCAGTCTGACCCTCCAGTGAACTCTGGAACAGAAAATGCATCACAAGGTTTATCCCTCTCAGAGGGGGATGTG
>NW_006285234.1:1939440-1946794 GCF_000327345.1 Myotis davidii | reverse complement strand
TCCTTCCTGGGCTGTGGGCCACTAGGAGGCGGGGAAGGGAGGACATGATCTCCCAGGCATTTCTGGGAGAAACACCGGCTATGCGGACTGAGCACAATCCGGAGAAGGGTGATGCTGTGAGCCACTAGTCACCAACACAACTGCTGGAGAATGGAAAGCGATGTCGGCACCAGCATTTGCTACAGGAAGACTGGTGAAGAGATAGGAACTGGGTGAAGACAATGGAAAAGGGTATTAAACTTTCCTCTTGGGTCTTCCAAGGAGAAAATGAAACAGCTGGCATGTTTTTTAAAAATTAAAGCACGACCTTAGCTGGTTTGGCACAGTGGATAGAGCGCCGGCCTGTGGACTGAAGGGTCCTGGGTTCGATTCCGGTCAAGGGCATGCACCTTGGTTGCAGGCTCCATCCTGGCCCTGATCCGGGTGCATGCGGGAGGCAGCCAATCGATGTGTCTCTCTCACATAGATGTTTCTCTCTCTGTGTCTCTCCCCCTCCCTCCCACTCTCCCTAAAAATCAATGGAAAAATATCCTCAGGTGAGGATTAAAAACAAAAATAATAAAACAAAATTTCTTTTAAAAAAAATTAAAGCACAGACTTGAAAGAATAACCAAACAGTGAACTCATTCCAGAGAGCTATTAAGTGGACTTTATTATTTTTAAAAATATATTTTTATTGATTTCAGAAAGGAAGGGAGAGGGAGAGAGAGATGGAAACATCAATGATGAAAGAGAATCACTGATTGGCCGCCTCCTACACACCACGCACTGGGGATCAAACCCACAAACCAGGCATGTGCCCTGACTGGAAATAGAACCTGTTGACCTCCTGGTTCATAGGTCGACCCTCAACCACTGAGCCATACCGGCCGGGCGGGACTTTATTATTAAGTGACCCTTCTCCCCTTAAGCCTGACCATCACCATTGGCAAATATCATGTGCAGTATTTTCCAAAGAGTGCTTCTATAGGATGTTAACAAGTGTTGCCACAGGGAGGGTGCATAATCATTAAACAAAGGTGGACAGGTTCATTTTCTTCTTACAACTTTTAAAAATGAACATACCAGATAAACAAAACATAGTGTAGCCCTACAATGGAATATTATTCAGCCATAAAGGAATGACATACTAATACATGCTACCACACGAATGAACCTCAAAAACATTATGTTAAGTGAGAGAAGTCAGACACGATGACCATAGATTGTATGATTCCATAGATATAAAATATCAAGAATGGATAAATCTATAGAGACCGAAAATATTGATGGTTGCCAGAGACTGGGATGGGGAGATGGGGAGTGATTGCTTAATGGATACAGAGTTTTCTTCTGGGATGACAAAAATGTTTTGGAACTAGAGATATTGGTTCCAAAATATTGTGAATGGGATGTGAGGGCGGTCTGTCACCCCACTGATCTGCAGGGTTGATTAGGCTGACTGGCTGACTAGGCAGGTGTCCCCTCTTTGGAGGTGACTCCACTGAGAGCGCCGGCATAATAAACAGTGTAACTCCATTTCTCTGGGTGATGCTTGGTTTTTCTCTGGTCTTCTGTAACAATAGACTATTAAATACACTGAATTGTATGCTTTAAAATGTTAATTTTATGTGTGTGAATTTCACTTCAATTAAAAAAAAACACAAAACTCATCCTGGCTGGGTGACTGGGTTGGTTGGAGCGTTGTCCCACACATCAAAGGGCTGTGGGCTCGATTCCCGGTCAGATCGCATACCTAGGTTGTGGGTTTGATCCCTGATCAGCAGGTGTGTGGAAGGCAACCGATCAATGTTTCTCTCTCACATCGATGTCTGTCTTTCTCCCCTCCCCTATAAAATCAATAAAAATCATATCTTCGGGTGAGGATTAAGGGGGGGAACAACTCAGTGTGCTTGATGCTAATGGGGTGTCCCTGCTCTCAGACCTTCTCAATGGACAACAGTAGGGGAGGGGAAAATACCTATATGCATGGGAAACATAGGCCAAGATATAAAGCATTAACAAGCATGTTAAGCCAGGGAACCCTTTTCTAGAAGAGCCTCTCTCAGGATCTGTAACGCAGCACAACCTGGAGAAGGCCGATCAGGTGTGGGGGACATTGTGGAAAGTGGGTGCTCTGAAATGAGTCTCCAGGGTGCTAAGGATGGGGCACACATGAAGGGGTGACTTCAGCTTTAACCAGCACCTTTATTCTGTCCTTGGAGAAACTGCTTCTCTGATCTGTGCATCAACTTATCCATCAGCACAATGGTCTCCATTGATATAATCAAAGGGACAACTTAAAAAGCTTGATATTTTTAATATCTGCCAGAGGGTTTTACTTGATCTCAAGCTCTCAGAAATGAGGGTCCAATTCTTTGATTTCTGTATACTTCAAGGTGCCTACCATTGTGCTATGCACATAAGGAATAGGTGGTACATATTTTATGAATGACCTTGGGCAAGTCACTTGACCTCCTGCCAGTTCTTCAACGGGGGTTCCTGCCAGAGGCCAAGAAGTAATTTTTCATTTATTTAATTAATATATTCTTGAAGGTCTGTTTGGACCTACAAAAGCCAGTCCCCTGCTTTCCAATAGTTTATTACCTAGTGAAATAATGACAACGAAAGACATCATCAATTGAAGCTTCCCCAATTCTATTCATTCAATCTTTAATTTTAACATCAGCATTTAGAGCATTTAAATATATGAGGAAAGGAGAGGGAGAGAGAAATAGAAACATCAACGATGAAACAGAATCATTGATTGGCTGCTTCCTGCATGCCCCACACTGGGGATCAAGCCTGCATGTGCCCTGAGCGAGAATCAAACCCTGACCTTTTGGTTCATAGGTTGACACACAAAAACTGAGCCACATCAACTGGGCTAGATCATTTTTTAAAAAATATATTTTATTGATTTTTTTTACAGAGAGGAAGGGAGAGGGTTAGAGAGGTAGAAACATCCATGAGAAACATCGATCAGCTGCTTCCTGCACACCCCCCACTGGGGATATGCCCACAAACAAGGTACATGCCCTTGACCAGAATCAAACCTGGGACCCTTCAGTCCGCAGGCCGACGCTCTATCCACTGAGCCAAACTGGTTAAGGCATGGGCTAGATCATTTTTAATCTTTGCTCTTACAGTGGTGTAACAACTATCTATTTCTATATGTAACCAAAACATGTGCAAATAGGATACTTTCATATAAACTGTTGAATCAAATGGTGTGTACATGTGTAATTGTAAGATATTAGCAAGTTGTTCATAGAAGCTATACAATTTCAGTCACACTGGCAGTGTACAAGAATCCTTGTCCCCCACACTCTTGCCAAGAGAGTTATCAAGCTTTTCTATTTCTGCCAATCTGATAGGCGAAAACGGATATCTCGGTGTGGTTTTAACTTACATTTCTTCTATTAAGAGTGAAGCTCTGAGTTGCGGCTGGGATGCTCAGTTGGTTGGAGCATCATCCTGTGCACCAAAGGATTGCGGGTTCGATTCCTGTCTGGGGCACATACCTAGGTTGTAGGTTCGATCCCCAGTTGGGGCACGTGCGGTAGGCAAAGGAACGATGTTTCTCTCCCTCCCTCCCTTTCTCTCTCTCTCTAAACATATCTTTTGGGTGAAGATTTAAAAGAAAAAGAGTGAAGCTTTGAGAAAATAAGTGTTGGAGGGAATGTGGAGACATTGAAACACTTGTGCACAGTTGATGGGGATGTAAAAATGGGACAGCCACCATGGAAAACATGGTGGTTTCTCAAAGAAATAGAAACAGAATTACCATAGGATCCAGCAATATCACTTCTGGGTATATAACTATAAAAGAATTGAAAGCAGGAGCAGGACTTGGAGAGATAGTTGTACACCCATGTTCGTAGCAGCATTATTTACTACAGCCAAAAGATGAAGCAACCCAAGTGTCCACCAAGGAATGAATGGATATAATGTATACACAAACAATGGAATATTATTCAGCCTCAAAAAGGAAGGAAATCCTGACACATGCCACAGCATGGATGAACATTGAGGACATTATAGTAAGTGAAATAAGCCAGACATAAAGGACAAATACTGTATTCATACTCATATGATGTCAGAGTCAAATCCACAGAGACGGAAAGTAGAATGGTGGTTGTCAGCAACTGGGGTCGAAGAGAATGTGAGGAGTTCTTGTTCAATGGGCTCGGAATTTCGGTGTTGCAAGATGAAAACAGTTCTGTGGATGGATGGTGGTAATGGTAGCACAATAATGTGGATGTATTTAATGCCGTGAACTGTACACTTACAATTGGTTAAGATGATAAAATTTTGTTTTTTATAATTTTTAAAATAAATTTTAAAAAATGAAGCTCTGGCCGAAACCGGTTTGGCTCAGTGGATAGAGCGTCGGCCTGCGGACTGAAAGGTCCCAGGTTCGATTCCGGTCAAGGGCATGTACCTTGGTTGCGGGCACATCCCCAGTGGGGAGTGTGCAGGAGGCAGCTGGTCGATGTTTCTCTCTCATCGATGTTTCTAACTCTCTATCTCTCTCCTTTCCTCTCTGTAAAAACTCAATAAAATATATTAAAAAAAAAAAATGAAGCTCTGCATCTTCTCATGTAAGAGCCATTGTGTTTCCTTTTCTGTGAACCGCTTGTTCATATACCTTTCACATTTCCTGTTGGTTTCTTGATCGTTTTACTGATTTGCAAAAGCACTTTGTATTAGCCTTTTACCTCTGATGTAAATTGCAAACATTTCTACCATTTTTCTATTGGTTTTTGTTGGCTATTGATTTTAGTTTTTAGCTAGGTTTGAGGTAGAGCTCTGACTGAAAATTTTTTGTTAACCATTTTATGATGGAAGATGTCAATACATGCAAAAGTAGAAAAAATTTTATAATGAATCCCAACTAACCATCATTTCTCAGCTCCAACAATTATCAATTTAGCCAATCCGGTATCTATACCTTCACCTCAACCATCGATTATTTTGAACCAAACCCCAGATATCTAAAAATGATATAAATATGATTTCAGTATATAAAACCAGGAAGTCGCTGATTCTATTCCCAGTCAGGGCACATGCCCAGGTTTGCAGGCTTGCAGGCTTGCAGGAGGCAGCCGATCAATGACTTTTTATAAATAGCAATGGGGAAAAAAGAATCAATGGGAAAATATCCTCGGGTGAGGATTAACATAAGTAAGTAAGTAAATAAATAAATAGATGGAAAATGAGAGAGTACAGAGGGAGTCCAGAGGGAGGTGAGCAGGGGCTCAGTAGAGTCAGGGAAGTAAAAAATTACAAAGGTTTGGTCCGTGTAAATGCTGACTAGGCCGGCTGTGTCTGCTTGTGGGAAATTATTGAGGTCAGGATCCTAACCTCCCACAGAGACTGGGAGACAGAGGCTCTATTCCAGGGATGGCGAGCCTTTTGAGCTCGGTGTGTCAGCATTTTGAAAAACCCTAACTTAACTCTGGTGCCGTGTCACATATAGAAATTTTTTGATATTTGCAACCATAAATAAGCAAAGGCTTATATTTCTGATATTTATTTTATATATGTAAATGCCATTTAACCCCTTCCCCGGCAGAAACGTGTATACACGTTAACCAAAATCAAAAAAATAGACAAAAAAAGAAACTTTTTTAACAAAAAAATTGTTGGGATGCCGGTTAACAAAGAAAAATCAACCAAAAAAATGAGTTTGCGTGTCACCTGACGTGCGTGTCATAGGTTCGCCATCACTGCTCTATTCCTTCCCGGGGATTACATTTCAAGGGCATGGCTCTCGGGTCCTTGGGAAAGACACTCCTGAGTTGTAGGAGAGACATATACATCTCAAAGGGACAGAGGCAGGAGTCACAGTTATAAACCCTTTTCAGTAAATCCTCTAAGCAAGGGGTGGTCACGAGCCTACCACGGGGTGTTGGCTAGAATAAACAGCCAATTCTTTGGGCAACCTTGCGCTTTATGAACTTTAAAGGGAGCGAGGGTCCTCGGGATGTGGCCTTGAGCTGTTAGAAACTACGCTACTGTGTGTCAGTCTTTTCATGTAGGGGAAGGGGGTGGATGAAGTCATTTGTGTTGCGAGTGTCATTTTTAGACCAAGGTTGGGGCCTTCGGACGAAGAGGTAGGTCCCAGAGGAGCTAAAGTTTGGTCCAGCAGAGAATCTTTCTCACCTGACAGCTTTAGAGTCCCCCTCGGAGGTCTCAGCTCCGGGAACATCAGGACAGAGGTGGTCAGGGGGTTCTACCCGGGTAGGTGTAAAAGACTCTCAGATACTTGACAAGCCAGGAACCCACCTCCTCACCTCTCACTCCCCGCCAGGGACCCATTTTAGGCCAGAGCTCACCCAGAGGCAACAGATGCTACTGAGCTGGGAGAACTCTACCCAACCAACACCAACAGACGCCCTTCTCAAAGTGGTTCCCCAGCCCAGCCGCCTGGGAACCTGTTAGAAATCTCCCAGGCCCACTCTAGAGCTGATGAAACAGAACCTGGGGTGGGCGGGCCAGCAGCCTTTGTTTGAACAAGCTCTCTTGGAGAATCTGACACAGGCCCAAGTTTGAGAACCACTGATGTGCAGCCTTCCCTGTGCTAGAGGGGATGAAACGAAACGTGGAGGGTGAAACTGAGGCCGACCAGAGCTTCCTAACGGATTTGAGCTAGGTTTGTAGGAGTGGGGAAAGGAGAAGACGTAGAAAAATATTTAAAATGTGTGCACGTTACCCTACACGGTAAGGAACCGAGGGCGTCTAACAGAAAAAGAGATGAGAATGGCCTGAGGAGGTGCCCCAGCAGGTGAGTGCTTCGGCAAACCCACAGACACTGGGGCCCCCTTCCCCAGGAGGGGACCCCCCACGCCCACGCAGCTCCCGGGGCGCTCTGGGCTCGGGCCTGGCCGCTGCAGCCCAGCTGCAGCTCCGGAGGGCAGAGCCGGGCAGGAAGCCAGGCTAGCCCCAGGTCAGGGCTCCTCGCGAGCACGGATGGAAACGGTACCCGGGGTGCGGCGGTACGTGGGGCGGAGGCTTCTCCTGCAGCTGGGCTCGGCTGCAGCCGGCACAGCCGCGTCTAGGAGGCAGCCTGGGCTGATTGGCACCTTCCTGGGAGTCCAAGGTATGCAACCCGGGCCCCGGGGCACCTCACACCCCACATCCGACACTGGGAGCCCGGTCTTCTGGGAACGGGGATTTCCCATCCCCCACCCCCTAATGAGCGGCAGACCCCCGGAGCCCCGGTCGAACTACAAAGCCCACAATCCCCAGGGCGCAGGCGCGCTGTTTTGGGGGAGTCGTAGTCCTGAATGCGGGGCACCCCTATGGACTCAGCAGCAGCTGGACTCCACCTCCCAGCATGCCCGCGCGCGCGCGGCAGGAGGAGGGAGGG
>NW_006285234.1:1931617-1939172 GCF_000327345.1 Myotis davidii | reverse complement strand
TGGCCTCGATCCCCAGCCCCGCCTTCTGCTCTGGCACATGCAGCCGCTCCCATTCCCCCGGGCGCGACTGTTCCGCTCCCGGGTGGCGCCCTCAGCCCCAGCCCTGGAGGCGCGGCGAACCCCGGTCCCGCTGGATAGTCCACTACTTCGTGCCTAACCCCCACTCCGCGCGCTCCCGGCGTCCGCGCCATGGAGACCCCTGCTCCGCTTTGCTGGGTCAGCTTTTCAGCTGAGAACTGGAGAAGTTTCCTCCTTCAGGAGTGGGAGGAAGGGCGCAGGGTCCTCTCCAGGGTGGGAGCAGCGGGGAGCCGTGCTGACGGGTCATTGATCCCCGCAGATGCTCAGAGGAAAGGCCATCTTCCCGGGGTCAGGAGGACTGTTCCCTTCCATTCCAGCTGTTGGCACTCAGTATACCTGATGTGTTGCCATCTCTGAAGGCAGTGCATACTACCACCATTTGCAATAAAGGGAAATGGAGACAAACGTATAACTTTTCTTTATGTTGCTATCAGTGCTACATTTTTATTTGTTTAATAGCAGTATTAAAACAAAACACATAGTTCTGGTACGGGACATTGAAATAGTTCTGGTGTGGACTGTAACTGCTCTCAAAAGGGCCACATTGCAGGGCTCAGGAGAAGGCAGGGGACCCTGCGGTGTCAGGGCAGGACCCAGGGACCCCAGCGAGCGGTCCTCCCCTTGCTGTACCCTCTCTGTCTAAGGAGTCCTTCTGCTGTAAAGTCCGAGCACCGCGGGCAGGCAACTACCCCCCAGCCTGAGCGGATCTGCAGCCACTAAGGAAGAAAATCAGCCACAAATGCAAATAGCTAATTGGTCCAGAGGGAGCTGCTCTGGTGAGGAAAAATCAACAAGTTATTTATTTGTGTGGCTACAGGGAATTTGGAGGGGGAGCGAAGAGGGGAAGCCGAGGGGTGATTACAGGAAGAGGCACAGGTGAGGGAATTGGGGGTGGAGTGGGGATCGCCCCTGAAGCACGGATGGAAACTCCAGTTTTCCTCTCCTCCAGTTTTCCTCTCCTCATCCACCCCCACTGCCTCCCTCCTTCCTCTGCAGGGTTCCTGGAGGCTTGAAAGGGACTTGAGTAGAAATTTGGTTCCCCCCTCCCTGTGAGTCAAGTTCCCCAACATTCTCATTGCCACTCAAGTTTAGTTACAGAACAAATGCCAGTCATTTCGCACTGATGGTGAACTGGAACCAGAGGCAGGAGGATAGGAAAGTCCCAGCCGCCAAAGGGAATGAGGCTGAGGGAACCAGGCGGGAGAGGGGAGAGCCTCTGAACCCCTCCCGGTTCCCTGTTTCTCTTGGGCTCTGTGGGGAGGTGTGTGCGTCTGGGGATGCCAGGCCAGGAGGGAGTTTCCAGGGGATCGGCCTTCTCTCTGTTCCATCCTGTCCCTGAGTGGTTGGTGTTTCTCTGGACCAGTGCCTTTTCAGCGACTGGCTCATTCCTGGGGATTCCAGCATAGCTCAGGAGGAGACTCCCGGGACCACAGGGAGGGGAGACAGGAAAGCCTAAAGGGGGTGAGGAGAAGAATGAGGACCCCCTTCAGGCCTTGTCAGTGTTGGGGATCTAACATGGGCACTTCCATAGGTAGGAAGGTGCTGTGAAATGGGGAGCAGGGTAAACAGTTAAAATGAAGGAGGTTTCGCCTAAGACCAGAGTGGCAGCTGGTTGATGAAGGACTTTCCCTGGTGCCTGAAAAGCGGTTCATGCTTGACCCTAGGCAAACTTACAGGACGAATGTGAGCTCTGATCTCTCAAGTGGCATTTCCTGTACTTAACACAGAAGACATCTCTTCTCCCTTCAAACCCGGCTGATGTATTTTATTTTTTTAAATTTTATTTGACTGTTTAAAGTATTGCAAATAGTAGTACACGTGTCTCCTTTTTTTCCCCCCTTTGACCTTCCCCTGGCCTCCCCTACCCGCTGGCACATGCCCTTACCCCATCTTCCCAGTGTCTTGTGTCCGTTGGTTATGCTTATATGCATGCACACAAGTCCTTCGGTTGCCGGCTGATGTATTTTAGAGGGTGTCTTCTTTCACTCAGGCTGCCCATCCTAGCAATTCCTGCCCATCCTGGACCAGATCTGTGGGCCTGCCCTGCCATTCATCCTGTGCAAAACGGAGAGAAGCCAGCAGGTCCTCTGTTGGCAGGCAGTGAGGCCCAGGTGAGGCCTGCATTGGCCATTGGCCGAGGGCCTGAGAGCCTCAGGGTAGGGCTGTTTGGCCCTTCAAAGGGGAAGCAGCTTGTTTGCTCAGGTGTCCTCTCAATGGTTTCCATAGTCCAGGGCCCAGTCTGGTTAGATGCATACAGCTACCCACAAGGTGGATTACCCAGTTCATCAGGTGAGTCACTGCCCTTCTCTGGGCCTCAGAGTCCTCATCTATGAAAACAGAATTTGAAGACCTGCTCAGGGATTCCCTCTCAAACCATCTGGTAGACTTGGCAGAGGTACACCATAATCTGAGAGGGAAGGTGGTGCAGGGGGCACAGGATTCCACAATGAGGCACCGACGTCCGGGGAACTCAGTTTGACCTTTCTCCTAACCTGCTCGGAAGCACTGACAGCAGCCAGCCTGGAGCACGTGGGCTCCTGCAGCCGAGGGAATGGTCCCCGGGCCTCCCCTTGTCCTCGTCCCTCAGCCCTTGCTCTGACTCTGTGTGGGTTCAGGCAGAAAAACCCATCTGGTCTCTCATCGCATTCCTCCCTTCCTACACTGGCTACCCATTAGGCCCTGGGGTGACTGTTTATAGGGTACCCATTTTTTTATGCTCCCAATGCCCTCACCCCCTTATGCCCTGGGCTCTGCTCTAGCCAGGTTTTCCCCAAAGCCACAGCTGATCACGGAGGACCCCGGTCATCAGCACAGACACAGGGCAAGTGGGCTGAGTTGAGAACAGAGCCTGGAAGGGGGCGGGGCAGGGTTTCACGGAGGAGGAAGGTGGAGAAGGAGGGTGGTGACGGAAAAGGAAGGTGGAGAGGGAAGCTGGCGATGGAGAAGGAAGGTGTGACGTAAAGGCAGCACATACCAGGATGCAAATGCCTGAACTGAAAGGCAGGGGATCACTGGGGACCTTGAGGAGACTCGTTTGGCCAGAGTATATGATTTCTTGGATCACTGCCCAAGAAGGGAGGCAAACTGGGGTGGTCGGGTCCAGAGATGGGCTCGAAGACTCGCCCTGGCAGGGAGGAAAGGCCCAGGCTTTCGGCCCTGAGCTGGGCTGGGCACACAGGATTGTGCTGGCAGAAAGTGTGGCAGGGGTTGTTAATGACTGTTTATTCTCCACAGGCTGCCCTGGGTCAGTCTGATAAGAGGGAAGAGATAGGCTCCTTGAGTGTTATCCTCCTGACAGCTGCCTTCTCTGGCGGGCCCCGGACACCGATGGTCTTTTGTGGTGCTGCTCTTGCTCTATCCCCTCTCCTTCCTGAAGTGCACGAGCCCTGGCATCAGCCCAGCTGTGTTTCCCCTGACTGCCGGCCAGCTCCCTTCCCATCTGTGGTCAGATGAGGTCTGCCCTGGGGGAGGGTCAGTCCTGGTGAGACTGAGCCAATTGTGAGCCAGACCTCAGGGTGGGAAGCCACTTAGGGTGGGGCCAGGACTCCCACGCCTGTCTGGTCCATTTTGGTCCCAGCGTCACCCTGCTGCTCAGCCAGCCAGAGGGCTTTGGAGGAGCCCCACCTTTGCCCCAGAGTATTGGGAGATCCTGCTGTTTTGCTGGAAGGAGTGGAGGTGGGGATCTGATGGGATTTGTGTGGTCACTTTGGCCTCCTTCTGGAGAGTGAATTGGAGGGGTCTCTTTAGTAGATCCGGGGCTACTGTCGGTGAAGGGTGACAGTTCCTTGGATAATATGATGATGATAGACGTGGAGAGAAGTAGAAAGAGAAGTGATGTAGGTGGTAAAAATCAGGTGGAGCCCTAGTTGGTTTGGCTCAGTGGATAGAGCGTTGGCCTGCGGACGGAAGAGTTCCGGGTTCGATTCCAGCCAAGGGCACATGCCTGGGTTGCGGGCTCGATCCCCAGTAGGGGGCATGCAGGAGGCAGTCGATCAATATTTCTCTCTCATCATTGATGTTTCTCTCTCTCTCTCTCTCTCTCTCTCTCTCTCCCTCTCCCTTCCTCTCTGAAATCAGTAAAGCTATATTTTAAAAAATCAGCCCTAACCGGTTTGGCTCAGTGGATAGAGCGTTGGCCTGCGGACTCAAGGGTCCCAGGTTCGATTCCAGTCAAGGGCATGTTCCTTGGTTGAGGGCACATCCCCAGTGGGAGGTGTGCAGCTGATCGATGTCTCTCTCTCTCATAGATGTTTTTAACTCTCTATCCCTCTCCCTTCCTCTCTGTAAAAAATCAATAAAATATATTTTTTTAAAAATCAGGTGGACTTTGTAATAGGTTGCCTGAGGGAGGCCGGAGGAAAGAGGGAATGTAGATGATTCCCATGTTTCAGGTTTGCATGAATGATGTCCCTATCCCAGAAACCAGGAAGATAGAAAGAGGACTGGGTTTAGGTGGGCTTAGAGCATGCATGAGTTTGGTTTGGAGCAGGTTGAGTTGGAGATACTTTGAGGTACCTCTAAGGTATGTCATCTGGGGGCAGCATCCAGAAATGAGTGGGATAGATGAGTCTGGAGGTCAGGGGACTGTCGGGCATCATTTGAAAAGCCAGGCGCTACTCTTACCAGGTTGAGAAATAGGTTTGGAAAGGGTTCCCCAAAAAGCCACTGCCAGGTGGAATGGAACCCAGGATCATGACTTTCCATTGCATTCCATGTCCCGGGGTCATCGTCCCTTCCCTGGCCACTTCAGCTGGTTCCGGCCCTGCCCAGGCAGCAGAAGACGTGGCACCCTCCCCTGTGGAGTCATGCCTGTGGTTGGAGGGCTCTGTTGGTGGGCAGTGCGGACCCCAGGCCACCCAGGAAGGATGTGCATTCAGAGCTTCCCTCACCACCTGGACAGAGTCCCTGGCTGGAGAAGGTCTTGGGTCCTGGCCAGAACTCAGCCACGGCCGGGAACCCCAGAACCACTTCTGTTCCTGTGGACTCGTGAGCCTCCCAGCTGGGTTAACCTATCAAGGACGGGGGTTTTTAGGGAAAAGTTCAGGGCAGCCCTTCTGCATCAGATAGCAAGCAGGACTGTCTTAAGTGGCTTCTAAAAATTCTTTTAAATGAAATGGGAAATGGTTATGATGTATCCAACATTGTATCAGTTGGACTTCTCACTCAGTGTGCCCTTTGATAAAAGGGAACCTGTTGATTCATACCTGAGAGTATTGCTGGCCACATGCAGGGAGGATGAGGGGCTCAAACAACATCCATCTCACCCTGCCCTTCTCCGTGGGGTGTCCCTCATTTCCCCCATGGTAGAACGTGCCTGCCAGCAGTGCCAGCCTCCGTCCTCTCAGCATCCCTTACCAGGGTTCCCACAGGAGTCATGGGTTCACTTGGAATTGGGGCCCATGCCTAACTTCGGGCGCTCGGATTGGCCAGGCCTGGGGTTTCATGGTTCAGAGATGGTTCCCCAAAGGGAAATGGGGTGTCATCCAACCTAAAGACGTCATATGCGAGGTGTGCACCAGGGCCCTTGAAGACCTTCCAGTAATTCCTGGCCTGACTTACATTTCAGAAACACCACTAATCAGGATTTGTTGCATGTATTAATTTACCTTGTTGAAAACTAAATGCTAGAATGGGTAATGGAACTTAGACTCATTGAGTCATTCCACTTACAGATCAGGAAGTGGCGGTTGAGAAATTTGCCTGATATCCTCAAACCAGCAGATAGAAGAACTGAGAGCAGAACCCAGGTCATCTGACGTGCAGGCTGGGGGCTCCCTCCAGAATGAAGTGGCATCTTTTAGGGAGGGGCCCCGGACGCACCCCCACTGTCATCCCCTGGACTTCAGGACAAAGTTGACATAGGCAGGTTATGGCAAATGGCCACTTCCTTGTGGTGGCCCAGGGCCCCCTGCATGGTGGTGGTTGGTGTTATGCAGGGGTCTGTCTGAGATGAGGGAGACCTTCCTGTCGCTTAACCTGTTCCAGTAAGTGGAGGAGGCATGGGCCCCGCTCTGGCTGGCCTCCGCCCGGTGCTGCCTCCGCCCCCGTGTCCGTCTCCCTTGTCATCTTGGCTTCTTGAATGCGTCCCTCCTCTGTGTTATTTCCAGCTGGGGTCTGGATAAGAACGTAGCTCCAGGGCTGCTGCGCCGTCTGGATTATGTTGGAGTGTTTCCCGTTGGGGAGAGTTATGCCCCTCCCTCTGTCTTCTCCCTTGGAAGAGAATGCCCAGGACAGTGGTACCAGTTTCAGGGACAGATAAACAGCACGACTTTGGCCTCAGTTCCCGTCACCTCTAATTTGTAAGCGTCCAGATATTTGACCGAACTTGGCAGAGCCAGGAATGAATGGGGTTTTGTAGAAAGAGCTCTGGGCTTCCAGCCTCCAGCTAGCAAGAGGAGACCTCAATCTGACACATGCTTCCTGTGTCGCCCTGGGTGGGTCACTCCCCTGGGCCTCTGGGCCAGAAAGGGAAGGCTGACCCTGTGAGGGGCTTCGGGCGAGCTGAGGAGCTGAGTTACAGAGAAACAAGATGCTGGAGGTCCTGGGAGCTTGCAGGCAGCTCTCACCAGCTCCTCAGTGCCCAGGGTGTGAGGTAGGGCTCTGCCAAGTTCGGGACTGAACTCCTTTTTCATTCTCACCGTCTCCTCAGGCATCTTTCTTCCTGCCCTTCAGATATTTGCTGACAGCTGGCTCTTCTCTCCTGAACTGTCTGCCAGCCCGGACTGACCAGTGTGCTCTGTCTGCTCCTCCTGCTTGGTTCCCAGAGGTCCCCTGCTCTGCCTGTTTCTGTCTGGGGCTGTGTTCTAAGTGATTACCCAGCCTGGGCCAGACCCCCCTGTTCCCTGAGGCTTCGCTAGTGTCTGCTCTGGTGCCTGCCCCCGGCCCCTCTGTGAGGCTGCAGCTCAGTGGGCCCTGGGACACATAGTGTGGTACAGCTGACAGCCATGGCTTCTTTCATCTTGGCAGGGACTGTGAGATAAGTAGGGCAGGCATTTTCATGCTCATTGTACAGATGGAGGGCCTGAGGCCCAGAGAGGTATGATTTGCCCAAAGACACAAGTGTCGAACAGCAGGGCCAGTCCTGGAATTGAGGTCCTCTGAGCTTAGTCCAGGGTTCACTGTAAAATGTTAACTCATAGGCACATATTGGGGTGGGGATGCCCCAGTTTCACCAGGAAGTCCATGGGCTTGAAAGCAGGCCCTGG
This sequence comes from Myotis davidii, assembly GCF_000327345.1. Lineage (NCBI taxonomy): Eukaryota > Metazoa > Chordata > Mammalia > Chiroptera > Vespertilionidae > Myotis > Myotis davidii. The sequence goes on along the minus strand of NW_006285234.1, from coordinate 1,931,889 downwards.
CCCCACCTCTTCACACTCCCAGGTCTCCCCTGCGCAGCCCCAGTGTCCAGCAAGCACCATCGCCTTGGCCATCCCCGTGTGACCCCAAGATACATAATAAAACCAAACAACAGAGACCACTCCCTGGGGACCATCATCATGGTCCCTGGTCTGTGTATTTCTCCCCTCCCTGTTCCCCCAAAGTTGACGACAATAATGCATGTCATGTCGCTATCATCTTAGCAGGGAGCATGTAATTTAGGCCAGCTCCGGGAGGATGAGTCCTTGCTTGG
>NW_006285234.1:1929000-1931600 GCF_000327345.1 Myotis davidii | reverse complement strand
TCACCCCCCCCGCCCCCCACACATACCCCACACTCTCTCGCTCCCCTCTCCCTGGGGGTGAGGGTCACAGGCAGTGCAAGGGAAGGCTCTCTGTGCTACTCCTAGCAGCTGTTACTGCCACTCTCCAGAGGTGGTGGAGTGGATTACCCAGCAGCCTTGGGGATATTTGTTCCTCCCAGGGGCCCTGCCGGAATCGGTCCTGGCACAGGATCAGCTCCTCAATGAAGAGGAAGATTGCTCAGCCAGAACAAGGGAGAAATGAGAGCAGGTGTGTGTTGGGCATGACCCCGCCTGGCAGCTGGGCTCTCCAGTTCACCAGCCACCTGCTTTCTGCCTCCTGGAGACAGATGTTAGTGACACAAGGAAAAGTGGGGGCACAGGGCAGGGGTTGGAACCAGAAGTCACTCAGCACCAGGAAAGGTGACATCTGGAGGACACAGCAGCCGAGCCACGGGCTGACTCTGAGCCCCCCTATCTTTTTACTTCGCGTCTCTCTACCTCCACTCCTGGGGGGAGAGAGGCCGCATGGCTTCCTTTACAAAGTGTCCTGGGCCAAGCAGGGATGCAGGCACCTTCGGGTGCCATCAGCATAGCGACCACAGGCCGACCTTTCCAAAAGGCATGACTGAATATGAAAGGAGAAGAAAAGAAAGAGCGGATGAAGGATAAAGAGAGTCTGGCTCAGGAAATACAGGCTACTAGTTTGTTCCCAGGGCTCTCTGCCCACTGGAGATACTACCTGTAGGGCCAGCGTCCCTCTGCATGTAGAGTCTCTGACCTGTCTCCTGACTCAGGCACCCCCTACGACACATACACCGTGAATCCTCTCTAGACAGCTGGTCCACCTTCTGGTCAACCGTCTGTCCCTCCCTCCTCTTTACTCAGGGTTCATTGGTTGTAGAGGGCATGGGCCCTTACCTAGGCAGCATAGAGGATTGGCACCCACATGACTGTACCTTTTAGGCGTGCCATCTTATTCTAAGTCATCCTTGTACTAGGTCCCATCTCTTTATTTTTAAAAAATCTTTACTGTTGAATGTATTACATATGTCCTCTTCCCCATCGACCCCTTCTAATCCGCCCCTGCCCCCCCACCCCAAGCCTTCACACCACCCTGTTGTCTGTTAGGACCCATCTCTTTTTTTTTTAAATTTTTAAAAAATATATTTTATTGATTTCTTACAGAGAGGAAGGGAGAGAGATAGAGAGTCAGAAACATTGATGAGAGAGAAACATCGATCAGCTGCCTCCTGCACACCCCCTACTGGGGATGTGCCCGCAACCAAGGTACATGCCCTTGACCGGAATCGAACCTGGGACCCTTGAGTCCGCAGGCCGACGCTCTATCCACTGAGCCAAACTGGTCAGGGCAGGACCCATCTCTTGACACAGTGCTCAGGCCCCAGCTTAGCCCACAAGATGCCATAGAAGGGCTGGTGGTCCTACAACATCTGATCTTGGCAGGAACTGTACCCGTCTCCCCACCTGGTTCCTTCCTCTCACTGGCCACAATAGAAACTAATAAGTTGGCCTGGTTGGTGGAAGTTTGGGGATGCGTTGGGGGAAAGATCGCGCGGTGTGTTTTTTAAAAAAACAGAAAGAACACTTTGTACCTAGTGTTGATGGAGGATGTAGATAAGAACCTGACCACAAAACAGAGTTTCCAACCTGCAGTCCGCCTCTGCGTTCTCTCTAGCGGGTGAGTGCCCAGGAGCCAGACAGGTCCCCACACTCCAAATCGCTCCCTGCCAGCGCCCACAGTGCTCCCATGTCATACCAAATGTTCGGGTGAGACCACACACAAAATCAGAAGAGCCACCGCCTCACAAGGAAGTGTGGGGGTGGGGGAGGTGAGGGGGGCAGAATAGAAAAAGGGAGGTTGTCATCAGTTATAGCTGACAGTCCCTACCCTGCTAAGAAGGTTGGGGCCCCACAGAGAACTTTGCCCTGTGCAATGGAGGCCTCCAGCCTGCAGCCCAGGCCGTCACTCTCTGGGTACTGCCTGGTCCCAGAGGCTCTGGCAGACATTCCACCTGAGTGGCTTGGCTGGGCCATGAAGACTGAAAAGTTTCAGCCAGAGGTCTTACCAGCGCAGTGGAAGAGGTGTGGGGCATCATGGGCTGGTCAGCCAGCCTTTTCTCACCTACACCTGCCAGTGAGGCACTGGCACTGGCCCTTGCCAAGCCGGGAGAGCGGAGGGTCCCAGAACCAGGGCTGCTGCCCTCTGAGGGAGGGCACTTCCATTCTCAGGGCTGGAGCGTGTCCTGTGTGTTGGAGCTTTGGGCTCAGCCCAGCCTAGTATATGCCACCTGGGAAGCGCTAGGGGGTCTGCTGTCTGCGTTGCTGAAGCCATCGGTCACCCTGCTTCCTGGGCCCCTTTCTCGCAGGTTCACAGTCCTGGGGGTTGGGTTATGACCTCTCCCCTGGCATTCACTCCCTATCCGACTTTCCCAAGAGGATGTGAGAATAGATACTAGTTTCTTTGGGGGTTTTTTGGTTGTTTTTTTAAAAATATATTTTACTGATTTTTTACAGAGAGGAAAGGAGAGGGATAGAGAGTTAGAAACATCGATGAGAGAGAAACATTGATCAGCCGCCTC
>NW_006285234.1:1895140-1928175 GCF_000327345.1 Myotis davidii | reverse complement strand
CTGCTTCCCTGCCGTGTGGGTGCTCACGGTGGGGAGAGGGCTGAAGGTTACCTGGAGGAACCACTTACTCCTCTTTCAGTCCCTTTCCAAAGAGAGTGAAGGAATGCAATGATTCTTCTAAACCTGCTCTTAGACCACCCTGGGCCTCCCACCCCAGGGGAAGTGGGGTGTGTGTGTGTTTGGGGGAACCAGCCTTGAGAAGGATTGGATTGACCTGTGGGCTGACTCTTCTCCGAGAAGAGCATGGAGAGTTTGTGTGTGTGTGTGTGTGTGTGTGTTTGGGGGAACCATGCTTGAGAAAGATTGGATTGACCTGTGGGATGACTCTTCTCTGAGAAGAGCATGGAGAGTCCCTTTGATAAGAGCGAGTTTGTCGGGGACCATGGTCCTTTTCCCCAAGGGGGGCTGTAAGTTGAGGATTGATCCCAAAGCCCTCGGCTCTGCCCTTCGCTAGTGCTCTGGCTGGCTGTGTCCCCCCTGAAGGCCTCCAGGATAGGCTATGGAATCACGTCACCAGCTCCCAACTCTTTAGAAGGCAAAGCCCACAGTTGGGACCTGAGATGCCTGTCTCCGAGGCTAATCGCCCCCTGATATCCTAGGCAGGGCAGTCCTCCTAGGGGAGCCCTGGGTGGGGGGCAGGCTGGGGGCGCTGGGAGAGCTCTCAAAGCAGAGGAGCCCCAGCCCCATTGCTCTGCTTCTTGGCAGAGCAGGAGCTTCAAGGCCCCAGAAAGGAGGGCTGTGCTAAGGGCAGGGACGCAGCTGTCCCGGGAGGGAGAGGGCTGGGCCCTTCCCGTTCCGCCTGCCCCTGCTGGGTGGCAGTGCATAGTTGTTGAATGGACCCATCCCCTGCTCTTCTCTTGAGAGTCCAGTCGTAGCCCAGACACCCAGGTCAGCGCAGAGGAGGAGGGCAGAGCAGCTTCTCTGCGGCTCTTTATTGGACACCTGTGGCATGAGATCTCAACCGTAAAGGCGATGAATAGCCCAGCCACCTGGTGCTCTGAACTTACCGTCAAAGGATCAGAGCTGACTATGAGCATCTTTGCTCCCGGACCCTGGGAGGCAGAGGTGGGCAATAAGGTCTGAACCCCCAGCTCTTCAGACTCCCCCCCTGGATGGCCCTGGGCCACCATGTATTCATCCCACTCCCTACTTCCTTTAAAAGTCCCCAAAGAAATTTAGATTTGTTTCGCCATGGCCAGTTTGTTCAGTGGTTAGAGCATCAGCCTGAGGACCGAAGGGTCTCAGATTCGATTGCGGTCAAGGGCATATGTCTTCGTCAGGGCACGTGTGGGAGGCAACCAATTGATGTGTTTCTCTCACATTGATGTTTCTCTCTCTCTCCCCCTTCCCTTCCACTCTCTCTAAAATCAATGGAAAAGCCCTGACTGATTTGACTCAGTGGATAGAGCGTCGGTCTGTGGACTGAAGGGTCCCAGGTTCGATTCCGGTCAAGGGCATGTACTTTGGTTGCGGGCACATCCTCAGTGGGGGTTGTGCAGGAGGCAGCTGATCAGTGTTTCTCTATCACTCTCCCTTCCCCTCTGTAAAAAAAAAAATCAATAAAATATATATATTTTTAAAAATCAATGGGAAAAATTCCCTCAGTGAGGATGAACAACAAACAAATTTAGATTTGTTTCCCCATCTCCTACCTTCAGGGCCTTCCACCTGTCTCCTGAGTCTCAATGTCTGAGGCCCTCAGCCCTGTGGAGAAACCCCTTATTAACTTTGTCTTTTCTAGAATCTTGCTGCCAAACTGTGGCTTGAGAGCCACCATGGGAATGACCTTGGCGAGCTGGTCTGGAACCAGCTCTGGGCAGGCCTCTGTTCTGTGTAGTCTGGGGAAGCGACAGCTGTGGGAGAGGCGACAGGCTCTGTGACCCTCAAGCTCTGCCACAGGACGGACATGGCACTCCTCCGCGCAGCCTGGGGGTAAGGGTCAGCCGGGGCGGGGCTGGTGCTGAGGCCTCAGGTCTGTGCCGTCCACCACCTCCCTGGGAGCTGCTGCTTGCCACTGGGGCCCGGGGGGAGGCAGAGCCTGTGGGTAGCCAGGAAGGAGGCTCTGGAGCCAAGACCCTGGTAGTGCTGGCCTGGGGGAGACTGGAGGGGGGCTGTGGGTGCTGAGGAACCCGTGGGACTCCAGCCCAGAAGGGTTGCCCAAGCTGGGGCTCGGGGCTAACAAAACTGTGGTCCTTAACCTGGAGCATAGGCACTGAGCTGGGAGCTTTATGCCTCTGAGATGGGTGAGATTCCCATTGTACAGATAAGGACACAGATCAGAGCTGTTAAATGGCCAATAGCTGGCAAGTGGCGGTGCCAAAATGGGAATCCAAGTTTTTCTAGTTGCTTTCTGGGTGGCTTGACTGGAAAGGGGCTTTGAGCCGGGTGACCAGGCGTGAGATCTGACAAGTCCTAACGAGGGAGGGCGCAGCCAGTAGCCTGCAGTGCTTAGGGGAGTATCCAGAGAGAGGTCCGTGTCAGCGGCCCTGGTGTCTCTGCTGACAGAAAATTAAGAGGGGCCACTTCAGCCGTTCCCATGGTCCAGACAACTGCCATCACTTTTGCACACACACCTTTCCCATTGCCTACGCTTAGTTCAGTGGTTCTCAACCTGTGGGTCGCCACCCCTTTGGCGGTTGAACGATCCTTTCACAGGGGTCGCCTAAGACCATCCTGCATATCAGATGTTTACATTACGATTCATAACAGTACCAACATTACAGTTATGAAGTAGCAACGAAAATAATTTTATGGTTGGGTTACAACATGAGGAACTGTATTCAAAGGGCCAGAAGGTTGAGAACCACTGGCTTAGTTAAATCAATTTACACCTGAGGCCTCACGTTTCTTGGCGGTCCATGAGAAGTTAGAGAAAGCTTTCACTTCCAGAATGTCAGAGCTGGAAGAGTGGGGGCAAAATGTAATGATCACTTTCATCTGCATCCTTACGTAACGATTTATAGACGTGGCTTCAAAGCATTTTTTTCATTACCATATTTCTTCTGATAAGGAATGGCGAATTCTTTATTTTTTATTTTGTTTATTTATTTTTAAAATATGTTTTTATTGATTTCAGAGAGAAAGGGAGGAGAGAGAGAGATAGAAACATCAATGATGAGAGAGAATAAAAATGTTTTTATTATTTAAAGGGAGATGAAGGTAGAGGGATAGAGATAGAGAGAGAAACATCAATGAGAGAGGAACATCATCGATCCCTGCCTCCTGCACACACTGCACCCTACTGGGGATCGAGCCCATGACCCCGGGCATGTGTCCTGACTGGGAATGGAATCATGACCTCCTGGTTCATAGGTCAACACTCAACCACTGAGCCATGCCGGCTGGGCAGGAATGGTGAATTATAAATAACATGATCTCTGTACTCAGCGAAGGAGTGACATGTCTTTTTAGGTTCTGTGTAGGATCATCATATATATGGGCCAGATTGTGCCCATGGTCCAAACTAGTTCATAACCCCTGGAGGGTAGGGTATTGTGAGAGATGAGGCTTAGGAGGGTGTCCTGATTTGGGGATCTCTGGATGTATGTGTTAAGAAGCCTGACCTTGGCCCCATGAATAAGGACACCCCATCTCGTATGCTTTTGAATACAGGAGATGATGCGTTTAAGTCTGAGGCACCCTATGAGCATACTAAAGAGGCAGTTGAGAATGTAGGTCTAGAACCCAGAGTAGAAGGGCAGCTCTGAGGTTTGGAAGGGGATGGTGTAGGAACAAAGGGCTGAAGGCAGAACCTTCTGGAGCCTCAGCAGCTCAAAGAGACAAGGAAGGTCTGAGTCCAGAAAGTAGATGGCAGAGACGTGGAAGCCCAAGTGGAGGTCAGCAGGAGCAAACAGATCATCAGAGAGGAAGAGGGTGGAGGCAGGATTGCCTTTTTCTAATAGTTAAAGAATCTTGGCCTGGGAAGAAAATGGCTTGTGGCCTGCTGACAGCCTGGACGAGAATTTGGCTCCCCATTCCACTGCTCTTCTGATGTCATGGAAACTAAAGGCTGGGCAGGGCAGTTTGGGGACTTGAAGCGAATCAGATGGGCCTTTCACCAAGGGTGTCCATATGGCCAGGATGCATTTTTCCCTGGCCAGGTACAAGTCTGTGAAGTGGTCCAGTGGCTGGCGTGGAAGAGGGGCTGAAGGCTGGGATGGCCTTCCCCACGGAAGGTCTGGTCAGACCGCATCTGAAAAATCCTGTTTGCCTATCTGCCCACCCCTGCCCCCGCCCACTCAGCACTGGAATGAAGAGAGGGGTGGGCGTGGGAGAGCAGTTTTAATTGGGACTTTTGATCAGCTTACCCCAGGCTATCTAAGTCTGCTTCCTTCAGCGTGCTGGCTGGAGTTCTGTGAATCTCATTAAAGATGGTTTGATATGCCTCCCCAGGAGATAGTATTGGCCGGGATCCCTCATTCCCCAGTACAGATAAATTAATCTAACTCATCCAGTCAAGATGGCCTGTAAATTTATACTCTAAACACAGAGCAGTCATACATAAAAAGATAAAATTCTAAAAACATAGTCATGCACTCCCCCACCTCCCCACACACAAAATGATAAACTTCTCTGAGGAGAAATGGGACAGGAACACAGAGGAGAGAGCAGGGAGAAGCTGCAAGCAGGCAGAAGCAGCGGGAAATCTGGGGTAGCAGAGCTGTAAGTGCTGCACATGGAGCGTGGAATCTGAGCTAGTTCCCTGCCTGAACCCAGGGTCTGGGAAAATAGGCTGAAAAAAGTTGCTTCCAACCCTTCCCTGGGGTTATGGCTTCTTATAAAGATGTTAACCTTGGGAGACAGAACTTCACAGCCTGGACCCAACTGAGCTGCTGCTACAAGATTTGACTCTAGATTGGGAGACCCAAAGACTTGGGGAAGCAAAGGTATGAACCTCTAGACGGAGAGAGAAAAATAAAATATAAGAGAAAGATGAGCTTATACACTGATGTTCCAAAGAAAAATTTACCCAAGAAGAAATGAAAATAAGAGTAATCAGAAAAGTCTTTAATATAAGTTAGGTCTTGGACCCTCAAAGAGATACGGAATCCATTAGAGAAAGAGAAATTATGAAAGAAAAAGGAAACAAGAATACATGAACATAAAAATTTTAAATAAAAAAACTCTAGCAGTGAAAAATAGTGACATTCAAATTTGAAAGAATAGCTAGAACAGAAAATACATGAATTGGAAGCAAATACTGAGGAATTGGTTTAGAATGCAGCATAGGCACAGAGGATAGATTGACAGGCTTCAACATGTGTCTACTAGGCATTCCAGATGTGTGGCAAGAACATGGAAAATATGCCTGGCCAGCGTTGTTCAGGGGCCTAGTGTAGGCCTATGAACCAGGTGGTCTTGGTTTGATTCTTGGTCAGGGCGCATGCCTGGGTTGTGGGCTCGATCCCCAGTGGGAGGTCTGCAGAAGGCAGCCAGTCTATTGATGTTTCTATCTCTCCCTCTTCCTGCCTCTCTGAAATCAATTTAAAAAAAAATTTTTTTTAAAGAACATGGAAAATAAATAATATTTGAAGAGATAATGGCTGAGAATTCCAGAACTGAACGAACAACATGAATGCCAAACAGAATAGATACCTAGACATAACATAGTGAAACTGCAGATAAGAATAAAGAGAAAATATTAAAAACTACGAGAGGAAAAAAAAGAATTCAATCAGCTGACAATTAGGCTTGACACTAGATGCCCAAAGATGACAGAGGAGTATCATAGGGAAGCTAGAATTCTATACCCAGTTATTCAAGAATGAGGTAAATACATTTCTGGACATATAAAGACAGCTTTATCACTCAAACCCTTGCTGAAAGAACTACTAAAGGTATACGTCAGTAAGAAGAAAAGCACATTGGAGAAGGAACAGGTTGCTTGCACCAACACAGCACAGAAACTGGTATTACATTGGAAAATTTAATTAACTATAGATAGTATATCAGGATGCTTTCTGCTACAAGTAATAGAGTAACCCACAGTGACTTAAATGCTAAAAAATATTTGATCAGCTTATGATGAGAAGTGTGGCGGTAGGAAGCTCCAGGGCTGGGGCAGTTCCAGTATTGACATGAAGGACCCCGAATCATTCCATCATTCTGCTCTGCTGTCCTCAGAGTGTAAGATATCCCTCTCTCCTCGTGGCTGTGGGATGGCTGCTGCAGCTCCAGGCATCATCACCCTATTGCACTCCAAGCAGGGAGATGCTAGAAGAAAGGAAACTGTCACCCTAGCCAGTTTGGCTGAGTGGATAGAGCATCGGCCTGTGGACTGAAGGGTCCTGGGTTTGATTCTGGTCAAGGGCACGTATCTTGGTTGCAGGCTGCTCCCCAGCCCAGGCCCTGGTTGGGGCACATGCAGGAGGCAACCAATCAATGTGTTTCTCTCACATTGATGTTTCTCTCTGTCTTTCCCTCTCTCTCCCACTCTCCCTAAAAATTAATGGGAAAATATCCTCAGGTGAGGATTAAAACAAAAAAATCCTATATAATAAAAGCCTAATATACTAAGTGTTCAGTTGTCTATTCAACCAAACAAAGCATAATATGTAAATGATATGCTAAGGCCACTCAACCGCTCACTATGACATGCACTGACCACCAGGGGACAGATGCTCAAACTGGTAGGTTAGCTTGCTGCTGGGGTCTGGCCAATTGAGACTGAGCCAGATGGGTCAGACATGCCCTGGAGCCCTCCTGCGGTCCCTCCCCGACTGGCCAATCTCCCGCATCCCTCCCCAGCCCAGTCATGCACTGGTGGGGTCCCTCAGCCTGGCCTGCACCCTCTCACAATCTGGGACCCCTCAGGCAATGTTAGCGAGCTGGTTTTGGCCCAATCCCGCAGGCCAGGGGATTCGTGCACTGGGCCTCTATTAAAATAATAAAATAAAATATTTCTTTTAAAAAGAAGGAAGCTGCCTCCTTTTCTGGAAGAAGAATCTTTCTAAGAAGGCCCCGCAGACATCTCTGTATGTCTCATGCCTGAGCTGGTCCATCCTTAGAGCAGTTCCTGGTAAAAGGGAACAGGCTTACTGTGGTTGGCTTCGATGAGACTCGCCTCATCTCCTAGGACGGGTTTCTTCACTGTCTGAACAAAGTCAGGATTCTGTTGGCAGGAAAGACGGGGGAGTGGCTGCTGGTAGGCAACCAATAGCGTCTGCCACAAATGGCAAAACACAAACAAAAATCCAGCGTCTGATTTGTTTTTTAATTTATAAAAAATGAAAACTAGCCCTAGCTGGTTTGGCTCAGTGGATAGAGCGTTGGCCTGCGGACAGAAGGGTCCTGGGTTTGATTCCGGTCAGGGGCACATGGCCAGGTTTCCAGCTTGATCTCCAGTAGGAGGTGTGCAGGAGGCAGCCGATCAATGATTCTCTCTCATCATTGATGTTTCTATCTCTCTCCCTCTCCCTTCCTCTCTGAAATCAATAAAAAAATATATATACTTTAAAAATGTAAACTAAAATTGTTGACCACATTACCAAGGAAGAATAAGGTACAGTGAAGTAGGGAATTTCATTGTGAAATCACACCAAGTTTCTGCCTTGTTGAAGAGACTAGTGCTGCTGAAAACTGTAGTCTTCATTTAAAAAATGTATATATGCTGACAGTTTAACACATTGCGGGCGGATCATGAGCATTTTCGTATTACACAGAGTTTTACATCAATGTTAAAGGCACGCCTTAAAATTAAATTCCCATTGCAGTTCGAAGTTACTTATTACATGTTCTTATAAGCTAATATCTTTTTATTTTATTTTTTAAAAATATTTTATTGATTTTTTACAGAGAGAAAGGGAGAGGGATAGAGAGTTAGAAACATCGATGAGAGAGAAACATCCATCAGCTGCCTCCTGCCCACTCCCTACTGGGGATGTGCCCGCAACAAAGGTACATGCCCGTGACCGGAATTGAACCTGGGACCCTTGAGTCTGCAGGCTGGCGCTCTATCCACTGAGCCAAACCGGTTAGGGCTCTAATATCTTTTTAAAGTTTGATACTTCGTAAAACATTTTTTTGTACTCGTTCAGTAGGAACTTATCTGGCCACTGGGTAAAACTAGCAATAAAACTATTGGTGCACAATGTGTTGAGATAACCACTAAAAGAATAGGAACATAATTTCCAAGTCAGGAGGGGGAAAAAGTGTTTGGAGTGGGGAGAGTGTTGAATTGCCAAGAAAATCAAAACTAAAGTAAAATTAGTGGAGAGAAAATACAAAGTAAGATAGTAACGTAAGTCCAAGTACGTAATACTAGTAAGTGTAATGGATGACATGCATGTGTTAAAAAGAAAGCTTCTCAGATTGGATAAAAACCAAGTAAGGAATGGTCTGGAGCCGAGAGACTGGTCAGCAGGACAGAGAGACTTAATAAGAGCCGCCCTGACCTTATCACGGTGGTTCTGTTCTTTAAATGACTTTGTATTCCTTTGCCCCACTTCCCCCTCCCCAAACATTTCTGTGGGGCCTTATCTGCCTAGCTCTTAAGATAACATTGTTTTTCTGAACCTTGCTTCCTGACCTAGTGTAGTTATGTATAACACTCGAGGCCCAGTGCGTGAAATCACGTGGCCCTGCCCAAGCACACTCCCAGCCACCCACCCACCACCCCGCTGCGCCCACAGCCCTGCCCACCTGCGCACGCCTCACCGTGCCCTCCCCACCCACTGGCCGCCAGCCTTGCTGCATTCCGAGCCTGTGGGCCGTGGGCGAGGGACCGAGACGTGGGCCATGCACTTCCCACTTCCTAGTGACTGGTCGCTTGGTCATTCTGTCTGTCCCGTGTTACGGCCACTGGCCTTTTATAATATAGATATTCCTGGACTTTCCCCCCACAGACACAGACAGACTATACTCTGGGACTCCTTGAGGGGGCAAGTGTGGAACAGAGCAGGGACCCCCACATCTCAACTCTCCCCCTGGGGCGCTCCCACTAATGCCTCAGAGCCCTTACAGCCTGTTTCTTAGGGTACACCATTGATTCTCTTGCAATAAAGACTTATTTCTCTAGGACTTAATTGAAAGCTAGAGTGATAATCACAGGTTTGAAAAACGTTGTTAGCTCTTGCTTTCTGGTTTCCTGGCTGCTAATTCTGGGCAGCATCAGAAGTATTAGAGCTGAGATCTCAGATTGGATGTCAAATGAAGGCGAGGTGTCTGGCAGGAAGGGGGAGGCTCAAGAGGCAGAGTCTGCCTGGCCAGTGTGGCTCAATGGTTGAGCGTCAACCTATGAACCAGGAGATCACGGTTCGATTCCCGGTCAGGGCACATGCCCTGGGTCTCGGGCTCGATCCCCAGTGCGGGGGGTGCAGGAGGCAGCCAGTCAATGATTCTCTCTCACCATTGATGTTTCTCTCTCTCTCTCTCTCGCTCTCTCTCTCTCTCTCTCTCTCTCTCTCTCATCAATTAAAAAAATAAAAAGAGGCAGAGGCTGCCCAAGGACCTTTAATTGGGAAACAGAGAGGTTGACCATGAGGGTCTGCCAGAGGCCGGTGCCAGGATGTTGTTGTGCGGTGACTTCCTTTAGCCAAGCTTGTGGAAGTGAAGCAACCCATTCTCAGCCCCTTGAGGGACAGGCCTCATGGGTTTGAGATGCGTGTAAGGGAGGGCTGTCCGGTTCCTTCCTCAAGGAATGACCGGCACTGCCCCCTCCCCCAGGGCACCTTCTGCTCTCTGCCATCGCCACACCCAGGATGCAGGGAGTTGCCAGGCTGGTAGGGATCTGGGGCACAGGGAACCCTTCCATGCTAATACCCCAGTTAGTGGGAAAAGCCACTCTGAAAGGCAGTAGATGCTGTGGGAGGAGCACTGGCCTTGGAGCTGTCAGGCCTGGAGTGGCATCAAAGCGACATCACTCACTGCCTGGCTGACCTCGTTCGGCTTGACCTCGTTCGGCCAGCCCGGACGTCCGTGAATACCAAATGAGAGGCTGTGCCCCCAAGGGCTCAGAAACTCATAAAGCAGCGTGCGACGTGAGTAATAATCTGTGCGTTGATGCCTTTCCTTGTGGCTCTGGGACACATCCGCGGGCTGCGTGTCAGCTGGGGGGAAAGAGGGTGGCTTTATCAGCATCTTAGGCTGGCTTTTTGCCTTCTCCCCACCCCTTTCAGATTTAAGCAGCCTCCTTTCCGCCATCCTCTGCATCTTATTTTGACATTTCTTTTCTCTGCCTGCCAAGAAGATGGTGTTCGGCTGCACTGGTCTGAGGCTGTGGTATCCTGTGCTTCATCAGGTTAGTTTGATGGTTCGTCTCCTGGGAACTCTCCCGAGACGGGCTCTAACGCCACCCTAGCCTCCCCTTTTGGGGGCAGCCTTTGCGGCTCAGCCCCGTACACTTGCCTCTTCTCTCCTTTACCCGAGAGCTGGCTAGGGCCCCCGTCAGCTTCCATTGGCTCCTCGTATCTGCTCAGGCGTGCACCTCCTGAGTGGCAGAAGGCTGTCGGAGGAGGGAGATCAGCTATTCTTCAAAGCCTTTGCTGCCCCTGACCTTTTGGATACTGGTTGCCAGCTCTGGTGCTCTGTCTGGCGTTTCAGGCTTGCCCGGCCATTCGGGGAGCGTTTATGGTTAAATGGTCTCCTAAGATTTGCATAATATGTGACCAAACACCTTTTGGAAGACCACAGCATTGCCTTGCCACCCGCTAAATTTTCCTCATTACTCCCCGTCCCTCCTAAAGGGCTCTTCTACAGCAGCTCTCTGAAGGTCTCCGACCCCAACAATAAAAAGACCTTCTCATTGTCTGCCACCCAGGCATCACTCCCTGGGACTGTGCTCCGTGCTCTGCTTGGCTTCCTGTTTCGCAGGGAGGAGACCCTGTCCGTGTAGGCGCTCGCTCCTACCCCTTCTTGTTCCCCAAGGACTTTGCTTCTCAATTCACCTTTTTCCTGCAGCGTGAACATTTCCCTCTACTAAGCCACTCCCAGTAGGATCCAGACATTCTGTAATATCTCCCAACTCAATACCCTTTCCACTTTATCCCATTCCCTTTTCTTTGGTAATAGCTTTATTAAAATACTAGCGGCCCGGTGCACGAATTCGTGCACTGGTGGGGTCCCTCGGCCTGTCTTGCACCCTCTCGCAATCTGGGACCCCTCGGGGGATGTCAGAGAGCTGGTTTCATCCCGATCCAGTAAGGAGGGAGCCCGATCCTGTGCATGGAGTGTCTGTTCCCCTGTTGGTCAGTGAGTGTCATAGCGACCAGTCAACTGGTCATTCAGTCGCTTAGGCTTTTATATATATAGACTAGAGACCTGATGCACGAAATTTTGCAAGGGGCTCGGCCCTTGAAGCCCAGGCTTCGTCAGGAAGGACATCCAGCTGTCCAGTCTAATTAGCATATTATGCTTTTATTATTATAGATAATTCACATAGCAGACAGTATGTGAATTATACTGTACACATTTCAGGGGTACAGGTCAGTGGATTTTAGTCTGTTCACATGGTTATGCAACCATCACCACAATTTTAGAACATTTCATCACCCTAGAAGGGAACTCCCTACGTATTAGCAATCACACCCCATTTCCCCCAACCCTCCAGCCCTAGGCAACCACTAATCTGCTTTAGAGATTTGCCTCTTCAGCACATTGCACATAAATGGAATCATAGCATATGCAGCCCTCTGTGACTGGCTGCTTTTACTCCGCATACTGTTTCCAAGGTTCCTTCATGGCGTAGTTCGTGTGTGTCAATCCGTCATTCCTTTTTTTGGCTGAGTAAGATTCCACTGTATGGGTGGACAACATTTTGTCAGTTCGTCCGTTGATGGAGCTTTGAGTTGTTTCCACGTTGGAGCTAACAGGAATAACGCGGCTTATAATCATTTGCGTACAAATTTGGGTGTGGACATGTGTTTCCTTTTCTCTTGCTGAGTCATATGGTAATGATAGTTCCATGTTTGACCTTTTGAGGAACTGCCAGACTCTTTGCCAAAGTGGCTGCATCATTTTATAATCCCACCAGCGACGTATGGGCGTTCTTCACTAACTCTTGTTAATATAATATCTTTCATTATAGCCATCCTAGTGGTTGGGAAGTGATATCTGATTGGGGTCTTGATTTGTATTTCCCTGATAGCCAATGATGTTGAGCCTCTTTTCGTCTGCTTGTTGGCCATTCCTCACCTGTCCAGTTTTCCCCCCATCTTTCTCTGGGTCAGCCATTGTGAAGGTCACTGCTGACTTCCATCCAGCCACAGAATGGTCGGTTCTCAGTCACATCTTACCTTTTAAGAAAAATTTGACAGTGAATTCTCCTTCATTGTTTCTTTTTTAAAAAATATTTTTTAAATTGATTTTTAGAGAGTAAGGGAGAGGGATAAAGAGACAGAAACACCGATGAGAGAGAAGCAGCATCCACCGGCTACCTCCTGTACACCCCCCACTGGGTATCAGGCCACAACTCAGGCATGTGCCCTGACTGGGTATCAAACCAGTGACCTCTTGGTTCATGGGTTGACACTTAACCACTGAGACACACCAGCTGGGCTCTCCTTCATTCTTGAAACACTTTCTTCTCTTGGCTTCCCAGATATAGGGCTTGTTTCTGCCCCCTGCTTAAGGGGCCATTTCTTTCCTATCTCTCTTCTGGCCTCCACTTCTAGACATTGGAGTGCCTCAGGGCTCTCTCCTGGGCCACCTTTTCTTATCTGTGTCAGACCTTCCCTAGATAATTTCATCTGGTCCTGTCGTTTTTAAAAATAAACTGTACTTTCAAACGGATCCCTTCGGCTCTGGCCTCATCCATGAGCTTCAGATCTGTGTGTCCAATTTCCTCTTGCCATTTCCATGTGGACATCTAAAGGTCATCTCACATTTAATCAGCCGCAAACAGAGCTTTTGCTTTTTTCCCCACCCAAACCCATTCCTTTCCTGTCTTTTCTTTAAGATATTTTTATTGATTTCAGAGAGGAATGGAGAGGGAGTGAGAGAGAGAAACACCAATGATGAGAGAGAATTATTGATCGGCTGCCTGCTGCACACCCCCACTGGGATGGAGGCCGAAACCTAGGCATGTGCCCTGACCGAGAATCAAACCTGTGACCTCTAAGGTGCATGGGACGATATTCAACCACTGAACACCAGCCAGGGCTCCTGTCTTTTCTGTATGAATGAATGCCACCCCTACCACCAGGTTGCTCAGGTCACAGTCCTCTGTGTCACTCTGATTTGGGCCTTTCTCTCCCATCTCCCACCCCCTTCCAGCCCATCAGTTAAACCCTTCAGAACACAGCCAGCCGCTGCTCACCATCAGCACTGTTTGGGGTATTACAGGAGCGCCTCTCTGGTCTCCGTGCTAGGCTCCCACAGCAGCCAGAGTGACTTTTTAGTAAAAAAAAATGTTTTAACCTTAAAAACATTAGATTTTATTATGAAATACATCACACATTCAACATCTTACATATCACATCTATACTCCTTTAAGAACAAAAATCAAAATCACTCTGTACTCTATTCCCAACCCAATTCTTCAGAAGCCTCTGTCGGCCCCTCCTTGATGGTATCTGCCTTCCTTCCCCTCCAGAGGGAATTTCCTGAATTTGTCTCTGTTGTCTTGATTGTATCTATTTGTTTTATCCTCTATGTATAGAGGCCTAAACAATTCCTTACTTGTCTTTGGGTACTTTTGAACTTTTCATGAACTCATACTTTAGGCATTTATCCATAACTTATTCTTTTTGCTCAACGTAATGGTTTTTTTTTGCTCATATCCATTCCTGTTGATGTCTAAAACTGGTGTTTGTTCATTTTTACTATATGATGTGAATGTACCAGAATTTATCCATCCTATGCTGATGGCCATTTCGCTTGCAGTTTTCAGCGGTTACCCAGTGCTATGAGGAGCATTCTTTTTTTTTTTTTTTTTTAAATATATTTTATTGATTTTTTTACAGAGAGGAAGGGAGAGAGATAGAGAGTTAGAAACATTGATGAGAGAGAAACATCGATCAGCTGCCTCCTGCACATCTCCTACTGGGGATATGCCCGCAACCAAGGTACATGCCCTTGACCGGAATCGAACCCGGGACCCTTCAGTCCGCAGGCTGACGCTCTATCCACTGAGCCAAGCCGGTCTCGGCTGAGGAGCATTCTTTTACATCTCTTCGTGCACATGTTCCTGTGTACCTGGCAGTGGTAGAAATACCTGAGTTTGCCATATACCACGAGGATACCCAAAATTAAAAAGATAGAAAAGCCGAAACCAGTTTCGCTCAGTGGATAGAGCGTCGGCCTGCGGACTCAAGGGTCCCAGGTTCAATTCCGGTCAAGGGCATGTACGTTGGTTGCAGGCACATCCCCAGTAGGAGATGTGCAGGAGGCAGCTGATCGATGTTTCTCTCTCATCGATGTTTCTAACTATCTCTCTCCCTTCCTCTCTGTAAAAAATCAATGAAATATATTTAAAAAAAAAAAAAAAGAAAAGATCACGGTGTGGAACAACAAATGGAACCCTCATACAGTACTAATGGGAATGTACAATGCTACAACCACTTTAGAAAACTATATGGTTATTTCTAGTAAAGTTAAGCACACACCCATCCTAAGATCTAGCAGCTCCACTCCCAGGCATTTACCCAAGGGCCATGGGGGGGAGGGGGTGTCCACAAAAGGCCTTGCACAAGACGTTCATGGCCGTTAGGTTCCTAATGACCCAAAACGGGAAGCAGTTTAAATGTCCAGACATGGAGGAGGATAAACTGCGCGGATGCACACAGACTGCTGGATGAATCTCTAAAACATTGCACCGGGCAAAAGAAGCCAGATGCCAGGGTACATACATACTGTGTGTTTGTATGGGGTTCAAGAGCAAGTCAATCCAATCTGTGGTGACAACTCAGAGAACTGTGAGCAGTGGATCTTGCCTGGAAGGGAGCACAGGGAACTTTCTGGGCAGTGCTCTGTATTTTATTATATATAAATTAAGCCTTACTGGAAAAAAAAATTGTTCCAAGTGAGGTAAGACTTGGGAGTTGGAGTGTCCTATCCCACCCCATCCCACTGGCCCCTTAAGTGTCTACCGGAAGAATAAAGAAGCGTCATGAGCTGGGAGGCCCAGAAGGCTAGCCTGCTTCCTTTTGTGGGCAACAGAGGTGGGGACTGATGCCAAAGTGTGTGCGTGTGCCCCCCAACCCCGACTTTTTTATATCGGGGTATATGCATGGGCTGAGTGTGAATGTCAGAGCAGCTGTGAAGGGGAGACATCAGAAGTAGTCCGTGGGCTCCTGGAGGGACTGGGGGTTCCCAGGAGAAAACGAGACAAGTGAAAGCACTTAGTGAGGGTCAGCAGCGGATGACTTCTGGGGTTTTTAATGCATGCCTGGGGACCTCTGGTCTTTTTTAGTCCCAATTAGCAACAACCTGCGCTTCCCTTTGCACTCAATGCAAGTGGAGCAGCTCAAGCTCCCGGGAGCAGCCTGGCCGTGGGGTTCCCAAAGCTGGGCTTTTGCCAGCCACTCTATTTCTGTGCTCTTTCCTAACATGTTGTTGAAACTAGGGCTTTTCCTCTCCCCGCCAAGGCGGTCAGGTGCCTCTTCATTGAGTTAGAATCCCCAGGAGTTCTGACGCCCCTGATGAGAGATGTTTCCTTTAGAGCCTCCTGTGCCTTCAGACGCCACCATAGGCTGCCCACCAGAAACCAGGTCTCCCCAGGGAGGCCCTCACTCTCATCCCTTGCTCAGCCTGCACGGTCACCGCCTCCCAGGGCCCCCTTGCCTCACAGCTGACACTCAGGTCACGGGACGCCGAGAGCGGGACTCTGCCAAACCAAGTTCTCCTCCTTAGATGTTGGGCATGGAAATGGGCCCAGGGGGGACTGGAAGAGACCGGTCAGCCAAATGTCATGCCTGGAGTCGGGCCTGCCAGACGGCAGTAGAGTTGGAGGGAGCACCCCAGAGCCAGTGCTGCTGGGGCCCCAAGGGGGGAGAGCCAGGAGCCCTGGGTGAGGCGTGTGGGGGAAGCTTCACTGTTGACCCTGGGAAGCCAGCTTCTGTGTCTCCTTGTCTCTCATCCCTGACCCCTGGCCAGTCACAGGCTTTGGACCGGATAGACCTGGACTCCGATCTTGCCTCCATTCTTGAGGTTGTGACTTAATGCAAGTTCCTTCACTTCTGTGAGTCTTGCCTTCCCCCCATGCCCACTGCCGCCCCCCTGCTGGATAATGCCGTCCTTGTTGGAATGTGCTGGTTCCTTTCCCTGATGGCTTTGACCCCAGAAATCTGAACTGCCCACGAAGGGGCAGCTGAGGTTCTTAAACGGAGAGGCGGAGAGGCCTTCTCTGCAGCCAGGGGTCCCGGGAAGGGCTGGCTGCAGCTGGGGCTCTCAGTGAGCGGTGGTGAGGCCCAGGGCTCAGGTCAGAACCGGGCTACCAGATTAGGCAGGAGCTGGCGGGGAGAGGCAGGGAGCCAGGATTAAGTAATCCTTGTGGTGCTGGGACCAGGGCCCGGAGGCCGCACTCTCAGCATTGCCTTGACCCTGCCCCAGCTCCTTTGCAGATGGGATGGATTCAGGCCAAACCTCTGGCAAGTGGCCTCTTCTCCCTGCTCTTGCCAGCCAGGGCAGCACAGGGCTCAGGCCGTCAGTGCCCCCAGGGGCCTTGGCATTCATTCCATCCATAACATACGGATGGAGACAACGCCCAGAGGGCCTGGCGGTGGTGGTGCTGCGCCTTGGCACCCGGTGTTCAGACACAGTCATGTCCTGTCCCGACACCAGGGCTGGAGGATTGTTCATTCCTGAGCTAACCGAGGAATGCCTCGTCTATAATTTATAATCTGCATTGAGAGAGAAGAGGGCAAGTTTCAGGGCCCGGGCCCAGCCTCCTGTGTTACTTAGAGGGGCGTCTCACAGGCACCAGGACGGGAGTCATATCCTCAGTCCCCTGGGATATTGTTCAATTAAGTTTTACCTGCAATTAACCTCACATACCTGGACTAGGAACATTTAAAAAACATATTCTATTGCCGAAACCGGTTTGGCTCAGTGGATAGAGCGTCGGCCTGCGGACTGAAGGGTCCCGGGTTCAATTCCGGTCAAGGGCATATACCTGGGTTGCGGGCACATCCCCAGTGAGAGATGTGCAGGAGGCAGCTGATCGATGTTTCTCTCATCATCGATGTTTCTAACTCTCTGTCTCTCTCCCTCTCTCTCTGTAAAAAAATCAATAAAAAAACCCAAAAAACATATTCTATTAAGCGTTCGTTATAAAGTTGTTCCACAGGCCACAAGGTGATAAAAGGACTTAGGCGCAGCCTTGCAGGAAGCAGGCGGGGAGCTGAGGAGAGCCAGGATGGCTCTTGGGCCTCGGTGAGCGCATGCCGGGGGAGGGGGGGTGGTCAGGGAGGGGGCCTGTAAGGGAAACTGGGCTAGGAGCTTTCTAAACCTGGTTCTTGCAGGGACTTGCCTTGTGACTCGAGGGGATCACGTTCTGTCCTTGTTTACCTTCTGGCTAAGAAGTGAGGATGGTGGGCTCATCTCGTCCTGAGGCCCCCAGTGAGGAGGGCAACGGCTATCTGTGGATAGTTAGAGGCGAGAGCCCTTTCTTTTGTTTACCCTTCCGTTAGGTGGGCATTGCCTCTCCTACCAGCTTGGTCCCTGCTGGGACTTGGGGCCAAAGCTGGGGGAGAATGTGTGTGCCAGTGGTTCTCAACCTTCCTAGTGCCGCGACCCTTGAATACAGTTCCTCATGTTGTGGTGACCCCCAACCATAAAATTCTTTTCGTTGCTACTTCATAACTGTCATTTTGCTACTGTTATGAATCGTCATGTAAATATCTGATATGCAGGATGTCTTTTCATTGTTACAAATTGAACATAATGAAAGCATAGTGATTAATCACAAGAACAATATGTAATTATATATGTGTTTTCCGACGGTCTTAGGCGACCCCTGTGAAAGGGTCATTCGACCCCAAAGGGGTCGCGACCCACAGGTTGAGAACCGCTGATGTGTGCCATTTTTGTCTGCACGTTATTTTTTCTCTCTGCAATTTCAGGGTCATGCTGAGGCAGCCGGGCGCCTGACAGGCAAGGGGAACCTGCCAAGGGATTACCGCTAGCAGGAGCTAATGGCAAGACGGCAGGACGGCTGGCCCCTGAGGAGCGGGGATGGGCAGAGCAGCCTCTGAGTTTGGGCCAGCAGCACCAGGAAGGAGGCCTGGGCTCTGGCTGGGAGCCTGGCACACGCTCTGCTGACCCAGATGACCCAGACTGCGTTCAAAGCAGCACGCCGCTGAGCCGCACCTGTGCCCAGGCCCCAGGACTCCATCGCTGCAGGAGCTCTGCACCCCCTTAGGAAACTGTAGTGGGGCTGGGAACATCGGGAGAACGGACCTGTACCTCGATGGGAAGTGGAAGGACAGAACCTAACGCAAGGAGGATCTTGGCCTCTGCAGCAGGGTTTTGTGACACCCCCAGGGCGTCCTGGTTTCTTCCCTCAGGGTTGGGGCCCGGGTCCCCTCCCCTGGCAGAAGGGTTGGGGCCGGAGGACCATCTGAGGGGTGGCTGCCTCTTGCATGGAATCAAGGCTGCTTGAAGCCCACATGTCCTCTGTTGCGATTGGGGTTCAAGGACTTCCCTGCTGCAGGGGGCGAGGGGCTGCCTCGGTGTCTGCTCATGAACCACAAGGTCCTCGACTACTCCAGACTGGATCATTTCAAGCCGCCAAAGAGGGGGACCCCCAGCGCTGGCAGCCAGCAAGCCCGATGGACTAGAAGGCTGGAATGGACTGACCTCCCCCTTGCCAGGGCAGCGGGAGAGGCAGAGCATCTGTGGCCCAGCTAGTGACAGAGGGACCCAATGAAGCCATAAGCAGGGGCCCAAGTGGCTCAAGGACAGGGGAGCCACTCTTGCCCACGTGCTTTCTCCTGACCTTGAGATCGGGCGTGGCCTGGGACGCCTGCTGCCATCTGCTCTGCAGCACACGCCCTTATGCCCTAGAACAGGCAGGCCTGCCAGTGGCTGGGAAAGGAGTGGCCGCAGGGACACCGGCCGCCCTCCGGGCTGGTGGTCCAGCCTCCCGGGGCCTCGCACCATGAAGTGCTCCCTGCGGGTGTGGTTCCTCTCCGTGGCCTTCCTGCTGGTGTTCATCATGTCACTGCTCTTCACCTACTCTCACCACAGCATGGCCACCCTGCCCTACCTGGACTCGGGGGCGCTGGGGGGCACCCACCGGGTGAAGCTGGTGCCTGGCTATGCCGGCCTGCAGCGCCTCAGCAAGGAGGGGCTCGCTGGCAAGAACTGTGCCTGCCGCCGCTGCATGGGCGACGCCGGGACCTCCGACTGGTTTGACAGCCACTTCGACAGCAACATTTCCCCTGTCTGGACCCGAGAGAACATGGATCTGCCCCCTGATGTCCAGAAGTGGTGGATGGTGAGAGAGGCATGGCCCCTCCTGTCTACCTTTGCTGCTCCTCTCCAGGGATCTGTTCCCCCACTCCATCTGGGAGTCGCTCTTAGAGCCCCCTCTGGGATTTGGGGCTGTCTTCTGGTCCTAGAGTCTTGACAAAGCAAGAGGCCCATTGAACCAGAGCTACCTACTAGGATCCCAGAATCTGAAAGGCAGAGTGAGCTTTGGCCTGGAAGGAGAGAGACCTGATCTTCCCTAGTGCTGGTAGGGGCTGAGCATAGACCAGAAATTCCCACTGGGCCAGGCAGGTGACATAGATGAGAGAAGTGGTCGGACTCTGCCTTACAGATCCTGCTTCTTGGCCCGGACTGTCAGCGTTCCTAAGGACAGGGAGATATACAGAGGAGGGCTCGCCAGGAGTCCCACGATCCTTCCTGTGACAGCTTGGAGCCCTTGAAGGGTCCTGCCTACTGCTCATAGTCACAGCCTTCCTTTCATGGATAATATCAAAGTTCAGGGTTCACAGGGCTTGCCCAAGGTCCCAGGTCCCAGTGGTGGCCACCTAGGTCCAGAACCGGACACCAGACAGAGGTAAACCTATGGGCAGGCCAGACTTCCAGCCCACAGGGATGGAACTCGGGGCTCTTTAAGCAGCAAGCAGTAGAAGCCGCTTCTCCTCTGCCCCCACAGTCATCCTCTTTAACCGTGAACTTAGGAATACACATAGCTAAGTTTGTGTTCACTGAGTTTGTGTTCTTTTTAAAAAAAAAAAATTTGATTTTTTTTTTTTTTTAGAGAGAGAGAGGAAGGGAGAGAGAGAGAAACATCGATATGTGAGAGAAACATCCGTCAGTTGCCTTCTGTCTGTGTCCCAACCAGGGATCAAACCCACAACCTGGGTGCCCTGGCTGGGAATTGAACCCGCCACCTTTCAGTGCATGGGACAAAGCTCCAACCAACTGAGCTGCACCAGCCAGGGCTCTGAGTCTGTGTTCTTGTTCCCAGGGGTCCTTCCTGTGCTGAGAAGAGGTGAGAGAAGCAGACCCCCTCCCTCCCCTATCCCTTCCACGTATTCTGTCCCCTGAGCAACTCCTGCTCAGCCACAAAACCAGGTATTATGGCTCAGACCACAGGGAATTTTATTTTATTTTTAAAAGATTTTTTATTTTGATATTAAAATTTTTTTTATTGATTTCAGAGATGAAGGGAGAGGGGGAGAGAGATAGAAACATCAATGATGAGAGAGAATCATTGATTTGCTGCCTCCTGCATGCCCCACACTGGGGATCGAGCCTGCAACCTGGGATGTGCTCTGGACTGGAATTGAGCCCAGGACCCTTCAGTCCGCAGATGGACACTGTAGCCACTGAACCAAACCAGCTAGGGCTAAAGATTTTTTTATTGATTTTTAGAGAAAGAGGAAGGGAGAGAGAGAGGGAGAAACATCGATGTGAGAGCACAGCATTGATCGGCCATCTCCTGCACGCTCCCTACTAGGGGTCTATGGGATGGAACTGGCAATATTTTGGTGCATAGGACTATGCCCAACCAACTGAGCCATACAGGCCAGGCACACAAGGCATTTTAAAGGCCTAGTTTGACCTTACCAATTGGTGGCCTGTGGGCCACGGCCAGCCCACTCAGTGTTTTTAAAATATTACTCTTAGTGACCCGGCCGGTGTGGTTCAGTGGTTGAGAGTCGAACTATGAATCGGGAGGTCATGGTTCGATTCCCAGTAGAGCCATATGCCCGGGTTGCGGGCTTGATCCCCAGAGTGGGGTGTGCAGGAGGCAACCAATCGATGATTCTCTCATCATTGATGTTTCTATCTCTCTCTCCCTCTCCCTTCCTCTCTGAAATCAATAAAAAAATATTTAAAATAATAATAAAATAAAATATTACTGTTATCAGCATTTATGAATTAGGATATTGCACATGAAATCCATACGTTCGGCTTCTCTTGAAAAGTTAGACAATGTAGCCCTTCTGGGCTCACAACTCACGTGACAACAATTGACTGAAGTTGCCTCTTATTGATGGATGGGGCCTCCTGTTTGCCATGAGCCCCACCTGCCACTTCATTCCTGTGTGTCACCTGCCTGGCTCTGAAGGCATTAGAATGCTACCTGGGCCTCATTTTGTGTGGGTTTTTTTTTCCATCTGCATGGTGCTGGGACATGCAGGAGACCAGCTTCATTCTGGCTAGTCTGGCTTTGAAAGAATATCTGTGCTTCTCTGCCTTCCCTGGAGGCTCAGGGAGTGGCTCCACCTATCCCATGAATTCTGCCCCAGGCAGCTTCTGTCACCTCCACTCCCTGTAGACTGATTCAAACGAACCCCTGCAGCTCAGGGGGACTTTCCACCTTACCTGCACCTCAAGACTACCTCTTGATGTGACTCAGAGCTGCCCCGAGGGGACAGCTGAGCAGGGGCCTCTTCATGGGTGAGCGCCCACCCAAGAAGTTTCTCTGCTCCTGGCACAGGCCTACGGGTCCCTGGAGAATGTGACCCCCATGACCCCCAACCCCCTTTCAGTGCATCAGAGCAGCTGGAAGGGAGACTTTCCTGTGGTTGAGGGGAGGGTCCTCACTGCTCAGAGAACTCCTGCTCCCTGACAGCCTGGTTAGGGGTCCCGTGTGGCTTGGACATTGGAGGGTGAGGGCCGGGGAGGGGAGGCAGGCAGGAGTCCCTCTCTTCTCACACCCACTCCCTTCTCCTCCGCTCTGCAGATGTTGCAGCCCCAGTTCAAGTCACACAATACCAATGAGGTGCTGGAGAAGCTCTTCCAGATAGTACCAGGCGAGAACCCCTACCGTTTCCGGGACCCCCAGCAGTGCCGGCGCTGTGCTGTGGTGGGGAACTCGGGCAACCTGCGGGGCTCTGGCTATGGGCCAGATGTGGACCGGCACAACTTCATCATGAGGTGAGCCACGGGGACACCAAGCCTCCTGGAGGGGGGACTGGACTCCGTGGCCTTGTCTGGCATGTAGGAGCTGCCAGCAGCTGGGGCTGCTATAGGTCTCTAAGACCCAGACCTGCGATAGGTTCTCACCTTTGTTGGGGTGGATGAGGAGGCAGGATTCCCATTCAAGACTTTGCTTGAGGCCTGTACTCAGTCTCCAACTCTGAATTAGTCTGAAAAGAGCTAAAACTAGACTCCTAGCTGGCTGCGGGTGAAAACGCCCACCAGAGACCCTCCTACCTGCCTGGTTTCCTCAGTAGTTGCACCAGGGGTGAGGGCCCAAACCCCAAACCAGCATCTTGCTTAATAGTCACAGGTGATTCCTCCTGGAACTCACAGAAGATGGATGTCCTGGGCAGAAGAAGAAAAATAGAATCAATCAGACAAGCAGTTGGATGACTGGTGCTCGCTCTGGGCTGCTGTCCTTTATGTCACAAGGTTTAGATTGGGGTGGCGGGAGGGCTCACTTGTTCAACAAGACATCAGTGCCCAGCCTTGAGGACAGAAGGCTTGGACGGGCATTCATTCCAGACGGGGGCACAGAGCAAGAAGTCCGGGGATGGACAGGGACTAAGAGTGGACTTGTGAGCCGGGTGCGGGCTGCTCCTTCTGCCCTGGACCTGTGTTCTGACTTCTTCACTAGACTGGGAGGCAGGAAATGCCATCCCACTCCGGGGAGGAAGCGCCCTGCAGAATAAGATGCTGAAAATGCCCAGTTTTCACCAAGTATCTCGTAGGATGAGCGTTGCAGAAAGACCGGGTTTCCCAGGGGGAGGAAGGAAGGGCTTTATCTTAGAATCTGTTGCTGTCTCCATAGCAACACTGAGACAGCAATGTCTCCGAGGCTTTCCTCGCTCCTTGCAAAACCCTTCTTATGGTGAGAATGGTGCGGTAAGGGGGAGGGGGTGCCAGGCCCCATCCAGGAACCCAGAACCCCTGAGATTCTCCCCCATCGTCCAGTTGCTGGCAAAGGAGGCAAGCTGGGAGCTGCAGAGGGGCCTCTATTTACCCAGAGACAGTGGCTGAGGTTGGGGAAGGGAACCTCAAGGAGGTGGAGGCTCTGCAGCAGGGCCCACTGAAGGGAGGGAGGCATAGTGATGCTGGGTGACAGGTCTAAGAAGGGACTTGGAAAGCTCTGGCTGCCAATTCAGTGGGAAAGGCGGGTGGAGGGCTGTCCTCAGAAGCCAGCCTGGGGGCAGCTGTAGCCCTTGGATCTGCAGGACCAGCTTGGTCTCTCCATTGCTGGTGACATGAGGTTTGTTTCTTGGGTCTTCACAAGAGTCAACCGTGACCCCAGCTCCTGTCTAGCCTAGAGCCCAGCCAAGACTTCCACTGCCTGCTACCCTTCTGTGCCCCAGCAGCTGAGAAACACCATTCCTATTAAGCCTTCCTCCCCAACCTGCTCTGTTCCTCCCAGAAGTGAGGTATTATGGGGGAGGGGGGGCGGGAATGTGCACAATAAAAATGAATTCTCCTACGTCCCATTTCCCAAGAGTAAGAATTATTAATAATTTTAATACCATTCCAGATTTTTTTTCTATTTGTATACAAAAGTATTTTTTCTTTTTCTTTCTTTTAATGAAAAACTGGTTATCATACTATAAAATTTTAAGTCTTCCCTTTCTGCGTTGTAATTCCCTCCTGCTGCACACAGTAGGTATTCAAGAGCTATGTATTATAAGGAAAGACGTGGGATACCTCACACCACTTGGTTTTTTCACTAAATAACTCTTGGACTTTTTGTTTCAAGAATAGTTTACCAATTTTTTAGAGAGAGAGGAAGGGAGAGAGAGAGAAACATGGATGTGAGAGCACAACATCAATTGACTGCCTCCTGATTAAACCCACAACCTTCTGGTGCACAGGATGATGCCCAACCAAGTGAGCCAGACAGGCCAGGGCTCTTGGACTTATTTCTTACCAGCACATGTAAATCTACTTCATTCATTCTGATGGCCACATGGTATGTGAATGGGCCAAAATGTATAAACCAGTCTTTATTGCTTGATTCTACTTTTCACTATTGTGATATTGCAGTGAATATCCTTGTACACACATCTTTGCACACTTATGCACCTATTTAAAATATATATATATATATATATATATATCTTTATTGATTTCAGAGAGGAAGTGAGAGGGAGAGAGAGAGAGAGAGAGATAGAAACTTCAATGATGAGAGAGAATCAATGATTGGCTGCCTCCTCCATGATTGGGGATTGAGCCCACAACCTGGGCATATTCCATGACTGGGATCGAACCATGACCTCCTAGTTCATAGCTCAACCACTGAGCCACCACTCTCAGGCCGCACCTATTTTTCCAGATGGATTTCTGGTCATGGAATTGCTAGATCAGAGTGTATTTATATATATTTTTTGGCTAGCACCAAATCGTCCTCTAAAAATCTTGTACCAGCTTCTTTTGCCTTTTTCTTTTGTGTGTACCAGTTTCTATGGCAGTTTCTTCTCATGTCAACCTCTTGTCCCTGCAGAATGAATCAGGCACCAACTGTGGGCTTTGAGCAGGATGTTGGCAGCCGAACCACCCACCATTTCATGTACCCTGAGAGCGCCAAGAACCTGCCCGCCAACGTCAGCTTTGTGTTGGTGCCCTTCAAGGCCCTGGACCTGCTGTGGATCGCAAGCGCCCTGTCCACGGGACAGATCCGATTGTGAGCTGCCCTGCTGACTGGGAGTGCAATATGGGTGACAGGACCACCTTGGGAGGCGTCTTCCTGGGGCCTGGATCTTAGAATTCCTTTAACTATTTTAGCCAGGAGGGGCTGGTGAGGAGGGAGGCCCCAGGAGGGAGGGCCCCAAGGGGTGCCTTAGCTGAGGCCTGAGCATGTTCTTTTGTCAATTCCCGCATGGTGACAGCCAGCACAGTGGTGGTGGAAAGGCGAGGAAAGAACAGTCTGGTTTTGGTCTCCTTTCCAGGGGGTGGTTCCGAACTGTGGGAGCTCTGCCTTCTGAGAATTTTCTTTGGGGGCAGTGGCTTCGTTTGAAATCTCAGGAAACTCAGTGGACCAAGGTTTTGTTTGTTTGTTTTTAAGGTTTTTTAAAATATATTTTATTGATTTTTTTTACAGAGAGGAAGGGAGAGGGATAGAGAGTTAGAAACATCGATGAGAGAGGAACATTGATCAGCTGCCTCCTGCACACTCCCTACTGGGGATGTGCCCGCAACCAAGGTACATGCCCTTGACTGGAATCGAACCTGGGACCCTTGAGTCCTCAGGCTGTCACTCTATCCATTGAGCCAAACCAGTTAGGGCTTATTGATTTTTAGAAAGAGAGGAAGGGAGAGAGAAAGAGAACATTGATTTAAGAGAAACATCTATCAGCTGCCTCCTGCACACCCCCTAACAGGGATTGAGCCTGCAATCTGGGCATGTGCCCTAACTGGGAATCAATCCAGCAACCCCTTGTGCCCAGGATGACGCCCAACCAACTGAGCCACAGCAGCCAGGGCTAACCAAGTATTTTTTTTTAGCAGCTTTATTGAGATATAATTCACATACCGTACAATTCACCCACATGAAGTATATAATGCAGTGGCTTTTGGCCTATTCAGAGTTGTATAACCATCACCACAATTAATTTTAGAGCACTGTCATGTTCTAAAAATGAAAACCTTTAATCTGCAGATCTAAAGATACCCCTGTACACCATAGCCATCACCCCCACTCCCTTAACCCCCACTCCCCAAGGCAACCACTAATCAACTGTCTTAACCATGGTTTTAGTTGTGTGTGCAGCAAAATGTGTGTAACTTAAAATTTACAATTTTAATTGTACAGTTCAGTAGCATTAAGTACATTCACATTATTGTGCAAACATCACCACTGCCCATCTCCAGAACTGTCTTATCATCTCAAATGGAAACTCTGTAGCCATTAAGTAATAACTCCTCATTCCTTCTTTCCCCAAGACCCTGATAATCACTGTTATTTCTGTCTCTATGATTCAGACTATTCTAATAGAATAGTCTGAATATAAGTAGAATTATGTAGCATTTCTCCTTTTATATCTGACTTATTTCACTTAGCATGGTGTTTTTAAGGTTCATCCATGCTGTAGCATGTCTCAGATTTCATTCATTTTATTTATATTTTTTATTGATTTCAGAGAGTAAGGGAGAGGGGGAGAAAGAAACATTGATGATGAGAGAGAATCATTGATCGGCTGCCTCCTGTACACCCCCCACTGGGGATCTGGCATGTGCCCTTGACTGGCATCGAACCTGGGACCTTTCAGTCTGCAGGCCAATGCTCTATCCACTGAGCCAAACCAGCTAGGGCAGATTTCATTCATTTTAAAGGCTAAATCGTATTCCCCTGAATGGACATGCCACATTTTGCTTATCCATTCATCCAATAATGGAAAATTGAGTTGTTGCGACCTCTTGCCTGTTTTCATCATGTATTTTTAAACACAGAAGTGTAAGTCACAGTGTCCTGACTTTATGTTTGGGAGACCTAAAAGCTAAAATAAATGCTATAGCGTTTAAATCCCATAGATTTAAAAGGGATTAGAAAAGGGAGTGTAGGTTACGGGTGCCATGGCTGGCTAATAGGGAAGGAGGGATTGGTGCCAAATGTGAGGAGAGTAGCACGAGTGTCAGGTGGGCACAGGTAAGAGCACACACATGGTGGGTTTGAGATGATTGGC
The DNA here is from genome assembly GCF_000327345.1 of Myotis davidii. Lineage (NCBI taxonomy): Eukaryota > Metazoa > Chordata > Mammalia > Chiroptera > Vespertilionidae > Myotis > Myotis davidii. The sequence goes on along the minus strand of NW_006285234.1, from coordinate 1,901,191 downwards.
GAACTCAAGTGGGGAGTTCATAGCAGAGAGTTGTGGGAGAAGAGTTGGGGCTGGAATATGGTAGGGCCAATGTATGTCTAATAAAACATCCGTATTTTATCCTGAAGGGCATGGGGAGCCATTGAAGGTTCTGAGTGAGGTACTGCAGTGATATGGTGTGGGAGAGCAGTCTGGAAGCAGGGGGTCTTGTGATGAGGCTGTCATCACTCAGGCCTGAGCAGAAGGAAAGGCATCTAAATGTTTTGTGTGTTTTTGTTTGCTTGCAGTACCTATGCTCCAGTGAAGTCCTTCCTTCGAGTAGACAAAGAAAAGGTAAGTTTCCTCCTCTGTCCCCTTCTTTATCCCCACCTCATTGGAAACAGTGCAGACCTGACCTCCTGGTGTGCCTGGTCCTGTGGCTCAGGTATCCCTTAGTGCCCTTCCAGAACCTTCAGTGTCCCCATCTGCTGGGTTGCCTGGCCTCCACAGAGGCTGCAAGGAACCAGGGAACACAGATCAACAGGTCCAAGGGCAAGCGTGGAGGAACTGGCACAAGCTACTCAGAGCCTGTCCCTGTGCCTCTAGGCCCCCCAAACCCTCATGTGCCTGTCACATTTTCTCCTCCAGGTCCAGATCTACAACCCAGCCTTCTTCAAGTACATCCATGACAGGTGGACAGAGCATCACGGGCGGTACCCTTCCACAGGGATGCTGGTGCTCTTCTTTGCCCTGCATGTGTGTGATGAGGTGGGTAGCCCAGTCTGGGGGTAAATAGTGGGACCCATGGAGCAAGGGAAAGCATCCCTTCTCAGGGCTCAGTAGTGCTTCAAGGGGAATGTGTTTTTGTAGGCAGAAACCAAGTGGCTTTGATTTCTCCCCATTTTTAGGCGGTGGAGTGCTGCATTTCCCAAGCTTACTACTTTAATTGGACCAAATCTGAAATCACTTCATTTAAAAGTTAAATTTATTCACAAAGGAAATAGAATACTACTTCCATTATTGATATTACTTGCCATAAAGAAAAAAATAATAAAAGACATAAATAGAATAGAATGGAGATACTGTAAAGATTCAGGGGGATGGTTATCTCCCATAGCTGTGGGCCCCAGGCCTGCTCTCTTATTGTTAAAAACGGAGGTTAGTCATTCAAGGAGGCATCTTGCTAGTGGGCAGGAGTGCTCTGTCGTACACTTCAGTGCTCACACCCAGCACACCCACTTTTGCCAGTAAAACCTTTAATGTAGAGTATTGGGTACTTGACCAGTTTTCAAATAAAAGTACTCCATTAAAAAAAAAAAGTTAGCAAGAGCTGGGCTAGCCCTAAATTGGGGCGTTGCTCTTGAAGCAATCAGACGAGTGGAAGGAACTAAAAGGGAGCAGCAGTCCCCCACGGTCAGTGTCCTTAGCCCAGGCGTGGGTGTCCCCTCTTCCCATGCATCCCGCGCTCTGGGAATCGATTAGCTGCCGGCCTCCCGGGTTGTCGGGTCGCTGCGGCTCCTTTCTCCTTCCCCACTACTACACAAGGATCCCCTGCGTCCCGTCTCCCAATGTCCGACGTGGGGTGACTTGCACTGCCCTCCCCTGCAGGTGAACGTGTACGGGTTCGGGGCTGACAGCCGGGGCAACTGGCACCACTACTGGGAGAATAACCGGTACGCGGGCGAGTTCCGGAAGACCGGCGTGCACGACGCCGACTTCGAGGCCCACATCATCGACATGCTGGCCAAGGCCAGCAAGATCGAGGTCTACCGAGGCAACTGAGAAAGGTCTGCCCGCGACTCTTTCCGCCCGCCGCCCAGCGCCTCTGCGCGCTTCGGCTCGGGACCCTAGACCAGCCCCTGGGTGGCGACTTCCGCCTGCGCGCGTCGCCGGGCGTGGGGCGTCTCCGGGCAACACTGAGCGCGCCCGGCCGCGGTTGGACCAATCATGTTGCAGCCCAGCGAGCGCCGGCTGTTCCCTGCCAATCACAAGACTGGGCCTGGCACCCAATCAACGCGGCGGTCGGGCGAAGTCTCTGTTTGTCTCAGTCAATCGTGCCCCTCAACTCGAGTCGACTTCCGGCGCTGGGCCCGTCTCCTCCAATCAATGGCCTTCGGGGCGAACCGGCCGACCCAACCCCTACAGCCCTAGGCTCTTGGGTAGGATTTTGGTTCACGCTTTTTAAAGAGAAGAGGTGGCTTCTGGCCTCGGAGAAGTACTGTCTGCAGGCTGGGTCGGGACGCCGAGAAGGAAAGGGAGAGGCGGGCCGGGCCGTGGCGGCTCGGCTTCCCCTTCCCGGGGCCCCGCGTGGGTCCAGGAACGGTCCATGTGACTTACGGGAGTGGGAAGGGGGAGCTCTCTTTGACCTTAGAGGCAAAGCCGGAACCCTCCCACACCTCTCCAGGCTTCCGAGAGAATGTCAGGCCCCACATTTCTTTTATTGTCTAGTCCGAGATGGGTGTTAACCCACCAAAGAAAGGCAGTGAGAATCCAGAGGGCGAATGGCCCTCACCCGACCGCCCCTCCCTCCCCGCCTTTGGCCACCCTATGGAATGGCCTTTCTGACCAGGGCATCCAGTGTCTCACCAGAAAACGAACTGTGCTCACCCTTTGCTTAGGGACGGGGTTCGCCCAGGGCCCAACTTGAACTTGGGTGTAAGGAACTGGGCGGGGGACCAGGAAGCCCCCTCACGTCCAATGTAAGGTGCTTCTCACTCACGTGTACCCTAGGCCCCTACTGTTCGCTACAACTTCTAGTGTCTCCTTAGGCCCTGGGCCTCCTCACCAGCCTACTTGCTCTAGAAAAAAAAATCAAAACATGCCCTGGGATGGATTAGGGCGCTGCTGCTTCTCTCTCTCTCTCTCTCTCTCTCTCTCTCTCTCTCTATCGCACAAACACGTCTTCGGCTGGCTCAAGGGAGAGGGAGCAACTGGTGGCAAAGACGGCTGGAGATGGGGAGCCCAGCTGCCTGGTGCATGCACCTTCTTACCTCACACATCACCCCAAAGAGGAGTAAGAAGCCTCTTGCTTGGGGGTGGTTTTTGCTTTGGGCTCATCATTTAGTTAACCTACAATGACCAGGTATGGCTGACCAACACAAACTCTGTAAAAATCCCAAGCTGGCCGTGGAAATAGCCGGGAGCCTAGCTGGGGAGGAGTAGACTTGTCCCCCTGCATGCCTCCTCCCCTGCCCATAGGTCCCTTTCCGCCGGCTCACCTCTTGCCTTCTCGCTCTCACTTTCCATTTCCAGCTCCGGAGTGGGCTGGGAAGCTAACAACCAGGGATTACAACTGGAAGCTACTACCTGCATGATTGAACCCAGCTTAACCCCCGGGAGGAAGCTGCGGGTGGTATTCAGCCTTCAAGGTCAGGGGATTTTAGGGGGGACAAGAGCTTCTGTGAAGCTTCCAAACCACTGAAAGGATCCCCACTATCCAGCAGTGACAACACACATGCCATCCATTTTCTTAGTGAGTTGGTAACACCAGGCAGCCTCCTGGCTGTGGGTGTAGTTCCTGCAGCCGGCTGGGGGAACGGTAACCAGAAGAGTATTAGAGGAGGCTTGGGGTGGAGCAGTGGGCACCCCCAAAAGTTAATATATGGAGAATTTAGCTTGAGTCTGTACCTCCCTAATTCCCAAAGTAAGTGAAATAAAGAATGGGGGTGGGTTGGGGGAAGTAGGGGTTTGATGGATTGGCTCCTCCCACCGTTCTGGAGAGCCAGGGCACCAGCCATTCTTGCCAGTTTCATCTCAGTGCTTCCTGAAGAGGCTGTTTTGAGTGTTTAGAAGATGAAAAAAAAAAAAAACAATGCAATTATGCCAAACAGTATTGAGCAGAATAATTTATTTTGTTTTTCTTTGTTTGTTTAAAACAATAATAAACCCCCATTCTGGAAGAGGTAGGTCCCAGCATCCAGCCCAGATCTCCTTTTCTGCAATAGTTATTTAAACAAATGTGTTTTTTTTGTATTATTTTCTTCCCTTTCTCTCTCTTTCTAAATTAAAAAGGACAAAAATACTATATAGTCGTTAATCTGTTTTGAAATGTGTCAGTGGGGAGCTGTGACTAAATAGAGGCTAAGAATGTTGGGGAGATTTTGAAGTGGGGGTATCAACTCCCCAACACCCTTATACAAGAGGCCTCCCAACTCAAAGCCAGCTGCCTCATGTCATAACTAGAGGCTGGGTGCATGAATTTGTGTACCGGTGGGGTCCCTTGGCCTAGTCTGCGGGGATCAGTGGACTTCCGTGCCGCCGCTGCCCAGCCTTACCCGCCAGCTTGTCAATTCTGCACAGCACAAAGTAGTGCACGAAGCGGCAGGCTGCCAGGAAGGAGCATGAGTGCGGGCTGGGCACCATGCTGCTCCCACTCATCCCAGCCCAGCTGCACCTACCACCGCCACTTGGTAGATTCTGCCGCTCTGCTGCGGCCTCCACGTGCCCATCCTAGGGCGACACTGGTGCACCCATGACCACACAGCCGCCACTTGTCATTGCAGCCTCGCTCCTCACGTGGTAGTCGGCTCATGCCCAGTCATTCCAATGCCGGTCCCAATCCCAGTCCCAGTTTGGATGGGGGAGAGGCTCAAGCCACCGCAACTGCGCTTGACAGCCATCAGCCTGGCATCTGGCACCCGTAGGTCAGCTGAGCGGTGCTCCCACTGTAGGAGCACACTGACCACCAGGGGACAGCTCCTGTATTGAGTGTCTGACCCCTGGTGGTCAGTGTGCATCATAGCAGCCTATTGACCAGTCGTTCAGTCGCTTAGGCTTTTACTAATATATATATATGGGGGGGGGGGCTGGTGCATGAGTTCGTGCACGGGTGGAGTCCCTAGGGGTGGCCTGTGGGGATCTGGCTGAAACCCACAGTCCAGTGCCACCTGCTGCTCCTGCCTGCCGCTCCTGCTCATCCCAGCCTTGCTGTGCCTGCCGCGGGCTTACGCCCCAGTCAGTACTGATCGGGAGAGCCTTGGGCCGCAGTGGCGCTCACCAGCTGAGCCCTGCGTCTGGCACCCGTCCTGAGGGAGGTAGTGGGGCCAGGATGCGATTGGCCCTCTAGGCGGGTGGTGGGATGCCCTTGCCAGCCTGGGAACCGGATCCATCCCGCTGACATTCGTGCCGGTTGTCGGGAGCTACTTGGACGCTGCTTTTGTATCATTTCCTCCTTGCAGAGCATCTAGGAGGAGAAGTGGCTGCAGTGCCCAAGGCCAACTTCCAGGAGGCCAGTGGCACTGTCGGGATCAGGCTGGTGGCACTGGCCCATCAGTGTCTGGCCCGTTCTCCAGAGATGGGACCTGCAGGACTACTGAGGGAGTGGCTGCTCCGGAGCTGGTAGGCCGCTTGAATGGGTCGGTCAGCTGAGCGGTACTCCCACTGTGGGAGCACATTGACCACCAGGGGTCCTGCACTGGCATTGAGCGTCTGCCCCTGGTGGTCAGTGTGCATCATAGTGAGTGGTTGACCAGTCGTTCTGGTTGTTCTGCCGATGCCAGCAGCCCTTCACCCCAGAGACCAGGCCAGACCCACTCTCCTGGTGGCTGCCCGTGTCCTGCCTGTAGACACATGGTCTCATTTCTGATACCACTGGAATGTTTAAAAATCGTAATCCACAGCTGAAAATGGATCAGAACAGATCTGGATATCATACTTGTCCCTTCTACATTGGACAAGGACTCATTTCCCTTGTGCACTGGGCCACTAGTGTGTGTGTGTGTGTAACTTAAATATATATTTATTTAAAAGTTTATTGATTTATTGAGAGGAAGGGAGAGGGACAGAAACATCGATGACAGAAACACTGGGTTGCTTCCTATAGGCACCCTGACCAGGGAACAAACCTGCAACCTATGCATGTGCCCTGACTGGGAATAGAACTGGGGACTTTTCGGTGCATGGGATGCTGCTCAACCAAGCCACACTGGCCAGGGCTCTTGCTTTTTAGTGAATGTATTTTTCTCTTTGAGCACACAAACATATGTAAAGTCTTTTATCAGACCATTCCATAAAATTAATTTTATCTGGGGTCAATTTAATTTATTGATGTTTGCAGTCTTTCTTAGTGTTAGGTTTCTTCTCTTCCCACAGCAC
>NW_006285234.1:1872783-1876578 GCF_000327345.1 Myotis davidii | reverse complement strand
TGCTTTTTATAATAATTAATTTGGGGGGGGGGGGGGCTGGTGCATGAGTTCGTGCACGGGTGGAGTCCCTAGGGGTGGCCTGTGGGGATCTGGCTGAAACCCACAGTCCAGTGCCACCTGCTGCTCCTGCCTGCCGCTCCTGCTCATCCCAGCCTTGCTGTGCCTGCCGCGGGCTTACGCCCCAGTCAGTACTGATCGGGAGAGCCTTGGGCCGCAGTGGCGCTCACCAGCTGAGCCCTGCGTCTGGCACCCGTCCTGAGGGAGGTAGTGGGGCCAGGATGCGATTGGCCCTCTAGGCGGGTGGTGGGATGCCCTTGCCAGCCTGGGAACCGGATCCATCCCGCTGACATTCGTGCCGGTTGTCGGGAGCTACTTGGACGCTGCTTTTGTATCATTTCCTCCTTGCAGAGCATCTAGGAGGAGAAGTGGCTGCAGTGCCCAAGGCCAACTTCCAGGAGGCCAGTGGCACTGTCGGGATCAGGCTGGTGGCACTGGCCCATCAGTGTCTGGCCCGTTCTCCAGAGATGGGACCTGCAGGACTACTGAGGGAGTGGCTGCTCCGGAGCTGGTAGGCCGCTTGAATGGGTCGGTCAGCTGAGCGGTACTCCCACTGTGGGAGCACATTGACCACCAGGGGGCAGCTCCTGCATTGAGCATCAGTCCCCTGGTGGTCAGTGTGCATAATAGCGACTGGTCCTTCTGCCGTTTGGTCAATTTGCATATTAGGGTTTTATTATATAGGATTGGTTGCAGCAGCACTCCCAAATGTTAATCAAGAGTTCCACCAAACCGTGTCTTTTTTCCCCCCCTCGATGTTGGCTGAGGACTATATTGCTTTGATCCAGCGAAGATACCACATCTGAATACACAGGTTGGCATTACCATTTGATTACATTTGCAATAAACTACTGTCATTCCCCATGACTCGGATGGTGAATAAATAGGACTAGGAAGAAAACATCCACCCCTGCATAATTCATGTTTGATGGCGGCACCAATCTCTGCGAATCCTGCAGGGATGTGGTATTGACTATCCTATATAATAAAGAGCTAATATGCAAATGGTCACCACACCCTCGCGCCCTTGTGCCAGGGCTGGGGACTTGAGGCCGCACCCGCCCTATGGGGTTTGACGGGACTGGGGCCTGTCAGGTCTGGGTCTTGCACGATTTCAAGGTGCACGTGGGTGGGCGGGTACTCAACTCTGGGTCCTGTGGCGTGCCCCAGACTCTGACAGGAAGGAGATTTTCATACACATTTTACTAATTTTCTTTCATCTCTGACACTTCTATTATAGAGAAAGGGCAAATAGCAATATTAAAATATTTCTGCTAATTAATTCCCTTTAATGTGCATGAATTTTGTGCACTGGGCCACTAGTGTGTGTGTGTGTGTAACTTAAATATATATTTATTTAAAAGTTTATTGATTTATTGAGAGGAAGGGAGAGGGACAGAAACATCGATGACAGAAACACTGGGTTGCTTCCTATAGGCACCCTGACCAGGGAACAAACCTGCAACCTATGCATGTGCCCTGACTGGGAATAGAACTGGGGACTTTTCGGTGCATGGGATGCTGCTCAACCAAGCCACACTGGCCAGGGCTCTTGCTTTTTAGTGAATGTATTTTTCTCTTTGAGCACACAAACATATGTAAAGTCTTTTATCAGACCATTCCATAAAATTAATTTTATCTGGGGTCAATTTAATTTATTGATGTTTGCAGTCTTTCTTAGTGTTAGGTTTCTTCTCTCCCCGCAGTACAAATGGATTTAGCAGTTGACTCCATCTAGCTCCTCACTCCTTTGGCCCTTATTCTAGCCAAGTCTGTAGACATTCAGTTAACTGGGGATATCACAGACCAGACAGGCAGAGTCAACAGAACTGTGTGTCAGTGTCCTGTCCAAGTCCGCCCACCCCATTTCTGGGCCCAGGTTTTAACATAACTCTCACGTCCAGCCAGGGTGCAGGCCAAGTTCAGTGCAGCTCCTTCCCATTCACTCAGTCACCATGGCTCTAGCCCACACACCACAGCCATGTCACCACTCACTTTCTAAGGTACCATAATCACTCACAGCCAATGAGCAGAGCAAAACATTTTGAGACCCACAATAATTCAGAAAATTAACTACCCAAGAACTGCCAGAACAGGAAATGGGAGTGAATAATTTATAATGCTGGCATGAGGAAAGCTTTTCTAGCCATGACATAAAATTCAGATTTCTTAAAATAAAAATGAAATGTGAGTAACATTAAACTTTTGTGTAGTAGTTAAGAAAAAATGAGTTTGTAAAGACAAACTAGGAAAACATCTACAACTCAAGACAAAGTTTAATTTCCCTAAAATAGAAAGATTGACAATTCAGTAGTAAAATGGTGAAACAAGAATAATACAAATATCCAATAAACTTGAAAATTTGCCAAACCTCACTAAATACAAAACAAAAAAGCAATGATATAATAATCTACTTCTGCTATACAGACCGGGAAAGTTTTAAAAATTAATAAATGTACAGTGTTGGCAAGCAGGTAAGAAAATAGTAGTATTTCTGTATAACTGCAATAACATACATTGGTAAAAATCTTTTGGCAAACTAAGTTAGCAATGTATTAAAAGTTTAAATGTCCCCAGTCTTTGACCCAACCACTCTACTTCCAACAACACATCCTAGAATGAGTCTCGGCAGGGCAGAGGTGACCGAGGACAGTGATGAGGCACTGTGGCGACAGAACAGAGTGGAACCCCCATATGCCCTCACTAGAGGAGCCATGAAATAAATGCTAGGCAGCTACATGCTGGAATGATGCCACTGTCAACAGCGAGACTGATCTACGTGTGCCGGACATGTCACATGTCCACAATATGCTGGTAAGAGAGTCAAAGACAAAATATGCTGGTAAGTGAAATGGTGAGTTGCCCAAGAGTGGGAGTAGAATGTTCACATTTTTTAAAAGCAGAGTAGGCCAATATATGCAAACAGAAGGCAATATATTGAATGTTCACCAAGCTGCTAGCCATGGTGACCCCAGAGAGGTGAGGATAGAGAGTACTTGCACTTCATAGTTACACACCCAAATATATTTTTTAATGTGCACATATTAGTCTAATAACCAGAAAAATACAAATAAAGACAAATCAAGATAAGTAAAATGTTTCATAATTATTTTAAAATTTCTTAACATAATGAATGATGGGCACAGCTCTAGTTTATCCGTCCACATTCACACTGTGTATGAAGTAACATAACCAATAGATCCACTATTACAGATGAACAGAATAATCCCAAGTTTTCACTTGGTCATTACTTCCTTTCCAAACTGTGCTGCCCACCCCACGTGTGGACCCCCCACGGATAAGAGCCATCTCACTTGGCAGGGGATGTGTCAGACAAGTGTCTCCTGCCTGCCATGAATGATTACTGGGTGCACAAGCAGACGGAGCAAATGGCAAGAGAAGTCAGGCCTGGATTCTCAAAGGAGTCATAGCCCCTTGCCAGACAAATCCTTCTGAAAATTCACTGACATCCATGTTTCTTCCCAATCAGGTTCACAAAGTATCCAAGATGCTCACCCAGGGAGAAACAGGGATATCCTCTCGCACAGAGAGCAGAGGTTAAATAGATTAACTGGAACGTCTCTGAATTTTAGAAGATGGCTCCAAAGACAGGAGACATTTGTGACTGGTCTGTCAAGGACAGCTCACAGGCCTCTGCTGCCGCTCCCGTCACTCCATCCATGCGGTGGGCCTCTCCCACAGTCTACCTCTACCGCTTGTGCAGGGGCTGGATGCAGG
>NW_006285234.1:1870677-1872757 GCF_000327345.1 Myotis davidii | reverse complement strand
GCAGGAATGGAATCCTGGGGCCAGTGAATACCAATAGCAACCAGATTACTATAAAGATGGGGGAAACCTTGGCTTAAAAAAATGGTGGGAAAGGACTACATTTCTCAAATGCAAAATTTTCCTCTACCTTTCTCAATCATTTGCATAATTTTTGTCCAGGCCAAACGTAGTTTAAAATAAGGCAGGTGTTTCTCTCCACTCGTGCCTTTGTCCTTCGGGGACGTCCAGGCCTGTGCTGTGAAAGCACCAGGTTCCTGCGCAGGACCTGCAGGAGCTTCAGTTGGCTATTTTCTCAATCTCGTCCAAATCATCCGTGTCCAGTCTTTCTATTTTCTTATCTGAGAATAAAAAAAGAGTCAAAGAGATCAACATGGGGTTACACGGAGACACAAACCTAGGGAAGGGGCAGTCCAGCTGGGAGAGAAAACACAGGTCTCTGCCCTGGCTAGGAACCAGCCCTGCCTCTGCCCACATCCATCCCCCGGTTAAACCCAGTCTTCTGGTGTCTGAGACAGACACTGACAACAACAGTCCGAGTCCAAGGCCCTCAGCCTGGCCAAGGGGAACCAACACTCGAATCCTGACACTGAACTCCCAGGTGTGCTCTCTGAGGACTTCCCGATTGTAGAGGAGGAGGGGAATGTGCAAAGGGACAAAGCCTGTCTAGGGGCCACAGGACTACCTACCCTTCCACCCACCCCCAGACTTGCCCCATAAGGAAAGGCAGGACACTCCCGGGACTCACTAAAATGCTCCTGGATTCTGTTGAGGATGTTCATGCTGTGCTTGCTGTCGACCATGTTCACTGCCAGGCCCCTCTTGCCAAAGCGGCCAGTGCGCCCGATCCGGTGCAGGTAAGTCTCGTTGTCTGGGTTCCCATCCTTGTCCACAGGAAGGTCAAAGTTGATGACAACAGACACCTGTTCAACGTCGATACCTGCATGAAGGAGAGATGGAGAAGAGTAGGGAATGGGAGACAGTCCACGTACACCAACTTGGGGAGAGGGAGTCAGGGTGGGCCAGCTCTGGGATTCCGGGACAAGGAGCACGGAGCAGAACCCAGAGGAAAACACAGGACTTTGGCAGGTGCTAACAAGATTAAGAACTCAGAAGGAGCCCTAGCTGGTTTGGCTCAGTGGATAGAGCCTCTGCCTGAGGACTGAAGAGTCCCAGGTTCGATTCAGGTCAAGGGCACTTGCCCAGGTTAGGGGTGCAATCCCCAGTAGGGGGCGTGCAAGAGGCAGCCAATCAATGACTGTCTCTCAGCTTTGATGTTTCCCTCTCTCCCTCTCCCTCTCCGAAATAAACAAAAATATATATGTGAAAAAAGTCACTAGAGAGCCTCTGCTAGACACTGGTGTCAGGAGATGCAGCTGAACCTCAATGGCTGCCCGAGGAGCAGGCGCCATTGTACACCGGTCAGAAGCCTGTACCTTTCCTTCCACCAAGTCAGGACTTGGCTTCTGTGAGAGTTCTTCTCTGCTGAGGGAATCCAGTCTCTCCTAGAAAAGGACGTCACCACCAACCCCACGTGACTTCTCTCCAACCACCTGAGTTGTTCTCTTGCCACCCCGAGGCTGGCAGACCAGGACAAGTTCTCTGCTCACCACGGGCACACACGTTGGTGGTCACCAGAACCTTCTCTTTGCCCTCTCGGAAGCGCTCAATCACCGCAGCCCTCTGCTCCACCATCATCTCCCCACTTAGCAGAGCCACCTGGTGGCCTTCTCTTGAGAGCTCTGCTGCCAGCCAGCTGGCTGTTTTGCGGGTCTGAAGGAAGAAAACATTTAAGACATCAAAGTCCCTGAAGAGAATATTTTTGATCTAGAAAACTCTACCTGAAACTTAGCAGCTAAGGGTTAAATTTCCTAAAATTGTTAACTTGGTGGTGTACCAGGAAGTAACAATGTCACCTGGGTCAAAAATATTTGATCTAAAAATAATCAGAAGGGTGAAAAATCAGAAAAATTATATTTACTAGCCTGGACTCTTTAAGATATCCATGTCATGAAAGGTGGGGAAACTGTTGGGATTAAGTGAGTCTCAAGAGACATGACAACTAAATGCAACAATCTCTGAA
>NW_006285234.1:1868569-1870382 GCF_000327345.1 Myotis davidii | reverse complement strand
ACTGGGGATGTGCCTGCAACCAAGGTACATGCCCTTGACCGGAATCGAACCCGGGACCCTTCAGTCCGCAGGCCGAAGCTCTATCCACTGAGCCAAGCCGGTCTCGGCTAGCCTGGACTCTTTAAGATATACATGTCATGAAAGGTGGGGAAACTGTTGGGATTAAGTGAGTCTCAAGAGACATGACAACTAAATGCAACAATCTCTGAATGGCTCTTTGGTTTAGCAACAGCAACCAAAAGCAATAAAGAACCTTTGTGGTAACAGGTGAGGAAAATGGGATACGGATGAACTGTTTAGGGGGTAATATCACTATCACTGTATCATTGTTCAAGGTGTGGTAATGGTATTATGGTCATTCTTGGGAAATATTTAGCTGTGAATTTGTCATGATGTCTACAACTACCTTAACAATGACTCAGTAAGCCCTGGCCAGTGTTCCCAATGGTTAGAGCAAAGCGTCACAGGCTTGATTCCCTGTCAAGGGCACTGTACCTGGTATTGCAGGTTCAATCCTGGCCCTGGTAGGGGGATACAACCAATTGATATCTGTCTCCAATCAATATTTTTCTCTCTCTCTCCCCCTCTCTTCCTCCCTTCCACTCTCTCTAAAAAGTTAATGGAAAAAATATCCTCAGGTGAGGAGTAACAAAACAAAAATTTTTTTTAATTAAATAAATTAAAATAAAATGACTCAGCAAAAAGAAAAAGTACAGGTATTTCCTGCACATGGATATGAATAATAAAGCAAATGTGGCTAAATGTTGACAATGGGTGAAGGACATGTTATTTGTTTTATTTTTTTGTTGTCTCTAGGTGTGAAAGTTTCAATTTGAGGTTGGGAGAGGGATGCCACTCTAAATTATAAGTCTTCCAACAACAGAGTAAGAGTTATCTCATTTTTATATCCTTTAAATAGCATTTTGAAATTTTCTTCAGATATCTTATTTACTGGTGAAAAAATTTTTTTTTTTTGCTATTATAAATGACATTTATCCCTCAATTTTCTACGTTTTTGCACTTGAAACTAGAAAACTAGTTATTTTATATTAATTTTGTAACCAATCATTTTAATTTCTTATCAGTTGATTCTCTTGGGTTTTCTAATAATACATCACATACAAATAATATAAAATTCAAGGTGCTCGCCGAAACGGTTTGGCTCAGTGGATAGAGCGTCGGCCTGCGGACTGAAAGGTTCCAGGTTCGCTTCCGGTCAAGGGCATGTACCTGGGTTGTGGGCACATCCCCAGTAGGAGATGTGCAGGAGGCAGCTGATCGATGTCTCTCTCTCATCGATGTTTCTAACTCTCTATTTCTCTCCCTTCCTCTCTGTAAAAAATCAATAAAATATATTTTAAAAAAAATTCAAGGTGCTCTATGCTTAGGCTATGTATACCTCAGGACACTAAAAATGGCCTCTTACATCTTCACAAACCATTTCCTTCCTGGCCCCACAGGAGAAGCTGGTCCTGCTCAGCACGAAGGTGGAGCTGGCTGAGAGGGAGGGTCCGGACACCTTCCCATGGAACTCCCCCGCAGTGGGGCCTGCTGCTGCTGCTGCTGCTGCTACTCACATGGCAGAAGATCATGGCCTGAGCGATGGTGATGGCCCCGTAGAGGTTACACAGGGCCTGGAACTTCTCGTCTCTGTTACTGCACAGAACGTAGTACTGCTTGATGGTGTCCAGTGTCTCCTCCTCCCGCTTCAGTTTGATGATGTTTGGGTCTGGGACCACTTTCTGGGCAAATTTCCACACCGAGTCTTCAAAAGTGGCAGAGAAAAGCAGCATCTGGCAGTTCCTGGGCAGCC
>NW_006285234.1:1827534-1868385 GCF_000327345.1 Myotis davidii | reverse complement strand
GGGAGAAATGAACTTGAGCTTGGCGCACCAGTCTAAGACAGTCCCAGGCGTGCCAATGACAATGTGCTCACTGATCTTCTGACCCCTTTCCACTGTGGAGACAAGAGGTGTTCTGTGGTTATTTCCATGGCAAAGCCAACTTTGGAAAGCAAAGCCTTGCCCCATTCTTCCAGAGCTTTTAGAACAAGTTAATTACAGATTTCAAAAGATACTGGACTGTTTCCCAAGTCTTGGTTGTACTGTAAAGTGGGCATAATGACACCTACCTGACTGCATGTGGTCAGGATAAAATCCTACACAGTGAAACCTCAGTAAGTGTTAGTTCCTTCCTACCTTCTATAATTCAACACCATCCAACTCTTTCTCTTTAGCATTATCTTCTATCTTGTTCTTTTCATACCATTCATTCACTCATGATTCACTGATTTTCTCCTAAATTGGCAAAAATACTTTGGTCACCATCCAACTCTTTCTCTTTAGCATTATCTTGTTCTTTTCATACCATTCATTCACCCATGATTCACTGATTTTCTCCCAAATTGGAAAAAATACTTTGTGGTCCTCAATAATGTTTAAGAGTGTAAAAGACTGGCCCTGGATGGGTAGCTCAGTTGGTCATCCCGATACGCCAAAGTTGTGGGTTCAGTCTCGTCAGGGCACATACAAGAATAAACCAATGAATGCATAAATAAGTGGAATAACAAATCGATGTTTCTCTCTCTCCCCCCTAAATCTATAAATTAAAAAAAAACGAGTGTAAGAGACCAAAAAACTTGAGAACCACTGCTGTAGGCAATTATAAACTTTTGGGTCAAAGGGATGTCTCTCTTTAACTTTTCTATGTAAAAAAAAAAAAAGTGTTAAGAGACCCAAAACTTGAGAAGCACTGCTCTAGGCAATTATAAACTTTTGGGTCAAAGGGATGTCTCTCTTTAACTTTTCTAGGTAACATCAAACTGTTTTCTAAAGTGATTGTACCAGTGTATACTCCTGCCAGAAGTGTGTGAGCATTCCAGTTTTGTGGCTTCACCAATACTGGTAATTGTCAGATTTCTTCATTTTTGCCCACCTGAGATGTGTATAGTGGGTTTAATTTACATTTTTGTGATGACTAATGAGACTCATTTTCATGTTTACTGACCATCTGAATTCCTTCTTTTGTGAAGTGTCTGTTCAACTGGGCCTCTTTTGTCTTTTTTTAAAACTATGTATCTCTTTTCTATATTACTGATTTCAGAGAGGGAGAGGGGAAGAGCGATAGAAACATCAATGATGAGCATAACCGACTGGCTGCCTCCTGCACGCCCCCTGTTGGGGATGGAGCCCACAACCTGGCGTGTGTTCCTGACCGGAATCACACCCAGGACCCTTCAGTCCACAGGCTAATACTCTATCCCCTGAGCCAAACCAGCTAGGGCTCTTTTGTCTTTTCTTAATGATTTGTAGTTTTTAAAATATTCCATTAACTTTCTAATGACCCACTTTCTACCTGCCCTACCTCATTTTAAACCATATTCTCTACATTACATTCTGCAGAATACACAGAAGAAAGAACTGCTGGAGGATTTCTGATTTTGATAAGACCAAGAGAACTATACATGCTCTCAGTTTACTCTTACTAAAGCTGTGCTTACTTTTAAAAATAAGTATTTTTATTTATTTCGGAGAGGAAGGGAGAGGGTATTATTGATCGGCTGCTTCCTGCATGGTTACCACGTGACCCAGCAATTCCACTCCTAGGACTGTACCCAAGAAATGAAAATATACACATGTTCACAGCAGCATTGTTCATAATAGCCAAAGCGACACCCAACCACCCGACCCTACTCACGGCTGAGGGCTCACCTCTTTATACTCACATTTATTGCCTCGAACAGCATAAGCAAGCTTTAGTTCTGGATGAAATTTGCCCATCTGCTCAATCACTTTTCCTGTTTGAAGCGCCAACTCGTATGTTGGGGAGAGGCAAAGGCACTGAAAGGGGGATCATAAAGGATGACTTTAGGAGACCCTTTCAGTCACAGACAACAGGCTCTAAAGCAACAAGTACGCTGATGTTATTAGCACCTGAACAGTGCAGGGAACCACATCCTTTCAACCAGGCCAACCTTTCAGCGTGGCTGGGGGATGCTTTTGGAAGCTACTGTTTAAAGGTGCTTTCAAATGAATTTTACCCACGTCCTGCTCTGCCTGAGCCACAGTTTGAAGCACAGGAATGTTCAGAACCCTCCAGGGGAACCCTCGTCAATCCCCCACCAGACGGCAGTGCCCAGGCAAGTGAGGACCCAGGATTCCCCAGCCCTCACCTGGGGGTATCTCTCTGCTGGCTCCACTCGGCTGAGCATGGCCAGGACAAAGGCAGCTGTTTTCCCAGTACCAGACTGAGACTGGGCAATCAGGTTCTGTGGGCTGGATGAAGGAAGAAGAGAGATGAAAATAATATTGGTTAAACACACACAAAGGTGTCAAGATGTTCTTTCTGGGTAGTAGGAATATGGACTTCCTCCTTTAGTCCAGATTTTCTGCATTGAGTACATGACAAATGTTTTTATAATGTTAAAATTAACTGCTTAAATATTATGGAAAATGATTGTTTTAGATGGGTCCACACCCAGAAGTCCTTACTCTAGACTCTAGCACAGCTAGTGCCCTAGTTCTGTACCTTAGGGGTCCCGCGGAAACTAAGATAGCACAGTAAGGTCTGTGCCAGTGAGACAAGTCCCCGAGAATGTTTTCAGCTGAGTCATAATGTGCCTCTAGCACCCAGCTCCTTCTGTGTGTTCCCTTTCCCATCTTTATAGAAAATGTAAGATTCCAAGTCAGACAGATAATTTAGAGCAGTGGTTCTCAGCCTTCTGGCCCTTTAAATACAGTTCCTCATGTTGTGACCCAACCATAAAATTATTTTCGTTGCTACTTCATAACTGTAATGTTGCTACTGTTATGAATCATAATGTAAATATCTGATATGTAGTATGGTCTTAGGCGTCCCCTGTGAAAGGGTCCTTCAACCGCCAAAGGGGTCACAACCCACAGGTTGAGAACCGCTGCTTTAGAGGGACCATTCACATTTCGCTTTGTGTAACCCATTGCCATGGAAATAGGTGGCATTTTTGTCATTAAAAAAGAAAAACAAGCCCTGATGGAGTGGCTCAGTGGTTGAGCATCAACATATGAACCAGGAGATCACAGTTTGATTCCCAGTCAGGGCACATACCTGGATTGTGGGTTCAGTCCCCAGTAAGAGGCATGCAGGAGGCAGCCGATCAATGATTCTCTCTTATCACTTATGTTTCTCTCGCACTCTCTCTCTCTTCCCCTCCCTTCCTTTCTCTGAAATCAATAAAAACTTTTTTTTTAAAGTTGCTACATAAAAGTATACCACTTACCTAAGGTTTAAAAATATATAAACTACTCTAGATTCTTAGGGCACACAGATACTTAATAAAAGTATAAAGAAATGAGAAAATGATGACCCACTTCGGGATGATGCTTACTTTGGTGGGAGAGGATATGAGCGGAGAAGGGTATACAACTAACAACTTCTAAATGATGCTTTATTTCTTGGCAGGTGTTCTTGGTATTGCTCTTGACACCTTTTTGCAGGTCTCAAATATTTCAAAATAATTTGTAAAAACCCAATTCAAGCTATTCCCCTGAAGAAACATGTTGCCCCAAACGTCCCATCTTGGTCTCAAGACAGTAACAGCTGTTGGTGGGGGACATTAAACCAAATTCTGAAGAGGTGCATACTTACGGCTCAGCAAGCATCATGGGTAACGCATTCTCTTGTATCTTGGATGGTCGGTTGAAGCCCATGGCATAGACTCCCTGAAGAAGCTGTGGTTTCCTGGGAGGCCAGGGAGAGAGAAAAGGAATCTCGAGTTGTTGAGACTGTTTAAAAGGCCTAGATTTTTATCCTTCCCTATATCTAGCAAAGAACGATGCTTCCTATCTTTGTCAGACATATTTTCCTATGCCTTAAAAAAACACAAAAAACACTACCTACAACAAGACGAAACCATCTTTTCCTACTAGATCTTAATCTGTAACTATTATGCAAGTCATAAAATATAGATTAGTTTCCTTTCTCATAGAAATTCATGCTTTCAGCACATCCCCAAATATGATTGGCCTTCTGTGACCAGTGTCCCCTGGATACTGCAAGAGTGGTATTTATTAATTCATGGTGCAAAGTAAATTATAAAAGCCATATTTAAAAGTAAACCTGCTTCCTATGCTGCTAAGAAATAGAAATCCCTTAGGAGAACGGGATTTCAGTTGGAATTTCTCAGCACAGATATTAAAGTGAACCAGCCATTCTGTGTTCAATGGTCCTTCCAAAGCCAGCCTGGAAAAGTCAAGGGCAAATACTTGGAAAATTTGAGAAGAAAATTGATTCAGCCAGTTTCTAGTAGCTGATCTATACAGTACGAGAGGGTTCAGTTATCATCCTGAACTTTACAATGCTCAGATTTATTTATGTCTAGACAAAATCAAGAACAGAAAAGCACCAACTTCTTATATAAGTTGCTCTTACACTGCATTTACAATAAGCTCTCTGCTACCTCTAAACAGGGTGTTTAACAAAAATCATACTAGATGATTTCAAAAAAAAAGTCAAACCAAGTCAAGACTTCTGCCCTGAGCCCTTCTTGGAGTTCAACAGACTCTCTAAAAGGCAAATTCTTCTGGCCTGTGTTGGTTCTCAGACACAAAGAACTTTGAGAACATAACCTGTGGTGTCTGCCGTTTGGAAGAAAGGCTGTAACGCCAGCAGATTCTGACTTGGTTGTCAAGGAAAGAGTCACTACTGAATGAGGATTTTCAAGTGATCTAAGAGCTTCCAGTGACTCAATTTTTTTTCTTTCATTTTGCAGATTAATTCACATCTTTTAAATACAAAAACAGACCAAGTATACTAGGTGACCTAGGTTTCATTCTTTGTTTCCTTTGGCGACCAATAGCTAAATCAGAGAGAACTTGCCTTTTCAGAGGACAATTCATCACTAGTTGAACTGAGAGCTCCAATCCTTTATGTGAAAGAAACTTAAAAAAAAAACCCCACTGATATTTGGAAAAGCAAACGATGAGTTCAGGAAACAGTAGAGCACATCTAGCTGCCCTAACGCAGTTTATGAACAGAGCAGAAATGACAGATTTGTTGAATGAAGCCCTTGAGAGAAAATACAGAAAATTACAATTTCCTGAAATCATTAAAAAACAGCCACACTTTGATTAATGTTAATAGTTGGCAGAAATGTAGCCTCTGTTTGCTCACAGTGGGCATACTACAGATTTTATTGAAAAAAGGTAAAGAATCCATTTATTCCACCACTTTCTTATTTACCAGCTATTTCCTGTCTATGATTTGGGTCCTGGCAGGCAGCAAGAATGTTAGTTTATCTTCTGTCACTCATAACACCCCGCACAGTGGCATGTACATAAACCTATGAGCCATGCACACCTCTTTACTAACTTACTGAAGAAACAAAAAACTTGGTGTGTTCTTTCATAATTATCTCTTTAAAACACTGACACATTAGAAGTCATTCTTAGCGCAGTGTCATCCATGTGCTCCCCTGAGATTCAATTCTGGGTTCTGGACTTTTTAAATGTTGAAGGCTGCTTTGCGCTGTAGGTCCTGGGAATCCTGTACAGGCTCTTTTGACACATTTGATAAAAGCAGGTAAACTGTTCTTAAGACCATAAACCCTATAGTCTAACAAAAGAGCTTACCTAATAAGAAATGTTCCTGACATCCAGAAATCACCTGTCAGCCAATATTTTATTGAAAGTTCTAAGAGCATAAAAGAAAAAAGACTTTCAGCTATGATGAATAAATCTGTGGCATTTAAAAATCCCTATCAAGAGGAGGACCGGGAAGCAAAGAGACAAGGGTAGGAGGGAGACCGTCACTGTCACCTTTTTCATACTTTTTGACTTTTGAATCATGTGAATTATTAACTAGTCAAAGAGATAAATATATTAGGATTTTAAAAAATATGTATCTTATTGATTATTTAGATTTGAGAAAGGAAGGGAAAGGGAAAGATAGAAACAGCAATGAGAAAGAAACATCAATATTGATTGCCTGCCTCCACTGGGGATCAAGCCTGCAACCTGGGCAAGTGCCCTGACCAGGAATCGAACCAGCAACTTCTTGGTGCATGGATCGATACTCAACCACTGAGCCACACCGGTCAAGCAGGGTTTTTAAAAATAAAAGTAAAATTCCCACAAGAATCTGTGTGATGCTGTTTTATAAAAGAGGGACGGATAGGAAACAGCTCAAAGAAACAAACACTCACAGCCGAAGCTCCTCGAAGGACTTCACTGAGTAGAGGGGGGACTTTGGATCCCGCTGCAGGACTTCCACTTGGTTTGTGTTATCAACCAGGTTGCTTCTGATCAGCTTGTTGAGTAAGGACTGGGCAGCTCTATCCTCTGTCAGAAAGAAACCAGTAGATTTTCTTTTTCTAATTTTTAAAATTTTTTATTGATTTTAGAGAGAGCGAGGGAGAGATAGAACTATCGATTTGTTGTTACACTTATTTAACACTCATTGGTTGATTCTTGTATGTGCCCAGACCAGGGATCGAACCCGCAACCTTGGCGTATCAGGATGACGCCCTAATCAACTGAGCTACCTGGCCAGGGTCTCCAGTTGATTTTCTTCACACTCATCTGGCAAACTCCATCCTTATTACACTCCCCTCCCCTTTATAGAACATTCCCTAAAAAGGCTATCTATGTTAATCTCCACTTCCTCTCCCCCTCTTCTGTTGAATGTACACGGAATAGGGTTCTTATTTAACCTCTCCACTTAACCTCAGCCCTTGTCAAACTCACCAATGATGCCTATACTGCTAAATCAATCCAAAAGGCAATTGTTAGTTCTTCTCTTAATCAACTTGTTACCTATATTTGACTCCCTACTTTGGAAAAACTTCCTTCTTCTGATTTCGGGGACAGCACTCTCTTTTGGTCCTATTTCACTGACTGTCTTCTCAATCTCCTTTGTGGAGTCCTCTTCTTCCTCTTCATCTTATAACTAAGAATACTTCTGGCTCCAGAAAGGCAAGTCCTGGGTCATACTGTGTCTCTTGCTACAGGGTTTCAATGAGTAGTTACCTTTCTCTTCTTCATCTGTTTTCTCTGCAGTGGCATTGGTTTTGATAACACCTACACAAGAAAACAGCTGTCATAATCAGAAAGGTAAATATCAAACCCACCCAAAAGGTGGGACAATATAAATACTAAAATTTATTTTACATGATCAAAATGTAAATAGTTGGCACTTCTGTGTGTTTAATAAATTTTTATTCCTATAAAATTTTTAAGTGCATAAGAAAATTTCAATTTTCTGGAAATTTTGGCTGACTTCAAAGTGATCAGCAGAATGTCACCTCTGACGTACTTACCCTAAAATAAACTATAGCTTTATATTAGCAAACATAATTAAACATGAGAAAGAAAAATTAAAAGACAGAGGTAAAATGATCACTTTTTATAGAATGTATGACTGTAAACTTTTAGGGCTAAGTATCAACTTAAGTAAACAGAAATCAGGAGTTTACATAATTATATAGAGAGATATAATTGAAAAGAATCTGACTTATAATAGCAACTAAAAAGATAAAATGTTGCACCTAGAAATAAAGTTAACAAAAATACGCAAGACTTAGATGAAGAAAACTTTAAATCACGAATTAAATAATGCAAATAGGTACAGCTAAAAAACCCCATAAATTTAAATGGGAATCTAAGATATTTACTTAACCCAAAAGAAGGCAGGAATAGAGGCAGAGAACAAAATATAAGGGAACAAACAAATCAAACAGTAAAATTGCTGGGTTGAAATGTGGATTGTGGACCGACCCCCAATTCATATGTTGAAGTCCTAAGAATATACCTCAGAATGTAACCTTGTTTTGAGATAGGGTCATTGCAGATGCAATTGGCTAAGATGAGGTCATTAGGGTGGGCCCTAATCCAAGACGATTAATGTCCTTCTAAAAAGGGGAAATTTGAACATAGATATGCACACAGGGAAAATGCCATGTGAAGACAAAGACAGATTGGGGTGATGCTTCTATAAGCCAAGGAACACCAAAGACTGCCAGATCCTTCCTCACAGCCCTCAGAAGGAACCAATCCTGCCGACAACCTGATCTTGGACTTCTGGCCTCCAGAACTGTGAGACAACAAATTTCTATTGTTCAGCCCTAGCCAGTTTGGCTCAGTGGACCGAGTGTCAGCGTGCGGACTGAAGGGTCCTGGGTTCGATTCCCGTCAAGGGTACATGCCCAGATTGTGGGCTTAATCCCCAGTAGGGGGCATGTAGGAGACAGCCAATCAATGATTCTCTTCCATCATTGATGGTTTTCTCTCTCTCCCTCCCTCTCTGAAATAAGTAAAAATATATATTTAAAAAATAAATTTCTATTGTTCAAACCACCCAGTTTGTGATACTTTGTTATGGCAGCCCTAGCAAACTAATAATAGGTGGAGATTGGGAACTGGGTAAATGGTAACCAGATGGAAAGGCCTTTCACCTGTTTCTACTTTATGAGTTGTTTGTGGGTTTTTATTATTGATTGCAGAGAGGAGGGGTGAGGGAGAAAGAGATAGATACATCAACGATGAGAGAGAATCATTGGCTATCCCCTGCACATCCCCTACTGGGGATGAAGCCCACACCCCGGGCACGTGCTGTGATCGGGAATCGAACCGTGAGCTCCTGGATCACAGGTCAAGACTCAACCACTGAGCCATGCCGACTGGGTACTTTATGGGTTTTGAACCCAGATTAACCTTTAAAAATTTTAAAGAAACATTACCAAGTGAACAGTGACAGAGGCTAGATCAAATCTGGAAAAATAACATATCCCCTTCAGTGTGAAACCGACATTACCGGCTGTCAGATCCAGAGCGAACATTTGCCAAACATGCTAAATGAAAGCTCCTTTTCACATTACAGCTATGAGTACAAAGCTATGAGAAGCAAACGTGTAACTTGTACCAGCTTACAATTACTCGTGACTCACCATTTGTATCTGATTTGACTCTCTCTTCCTTGATCTGCAAATTACTGATCTGAATGGAAATAAAAGAAAACACTTGAGAGCAGAGCCACAGAATAACTTAATACCATGAATTATGTATTAAGCAAATGTACACAAGTCTATATGGTAAAATAAAAAGAGGGGAGGGTTTTTACCAACTATCAGGAAGCAGTATTTTAAAACATTAGGTTACATCAGCCTCCTGATAAGCAAATTGTTTAGAACCCGATATCAAGTATATTCATATCTCATCTAGATTAGGAAAATAGGTTTAAAAAGATGTGAAACAAATTCTCAGTAACTGTCTTTTAAGAAAGAGCTGATGCTAAACACTAGATTGTAAACTCAAGAGCCCTATACTGTATCATACTTTTTAAAAAAATTGGTATCAGAGAGGAAAGGAGAAGGGGAGAGGGAAACATCAATGATGAGAATCACTGGTGGGCTGCCTCCTGCACGCCCCCCGCTGGGGACTGAGCCTGAAACCCTGGCATTCGCCCTGGCTGTGTTTGATTCCCACTGATCTCCTGGTTCATGGGTCAATGCTCAACCACTGAGCTATATTGTCCGGGCCATATCATACTTTTTGAATAAAATATATAAAAACCGAAATCTGTTATTCTGCATAGCTACAAACTACCAACCATGTTAAGCATGGACCTAAAAAAAGTTCAAATAAGGCACTCTCCCTCCTGGGAGCCTATCTTCCCTCTCAGGAGTGCATCTCCTAGACCAGTGGTTCCACCTTGGCTGCACATTAGAATCACGTGGGAATCTTTTTAAAATCCTGATTTCTGGGCCTCATCCTCCGGAAATTCCGTTTCTTTGTTACTAATGTTGTGGCCCCACCCCATAACAAAGAAACAGAATTTCCGGAGGATGGGGCCCAGAAATCAGGATTTTGAACAGATTCCCAGGTGATTCTAATGTGCAGCCGAGGTTGAAAACCACTGTCCTAGACTCTAACGATCCCCAAGAGACTTGCAACCAGGGGAGCAGTGGGCAGCGGCGGCTCCACCCAGGCTCACCCCTGAACCTGCCTCCAAGGCCCCCTCTTCTCTGACTTCCCAGTGAAACCGCGCAGTCCCGCCTCGGCTCTCCTGTTGCTCCTTCTATTCTAAGCACTCCCTTGCTTCACTGTCCCCGGCTTTAATATAGGTACTCTCAAAATCAAAGTTAACGATGTTAAAATAAGAGAAGCACACTGTCGTTCTACTCTTGATGAGAAAGAGAACCAGCCTAAACTTGCCTCTCCTTGACATCCCCACTGGGAGATGCGATACAGAAAAGACAGCATACGTAGCGGGAACAGACTGCCACCGGATAAAAGCCTTAAACTGGCCCAGAGGGAGACAAAAGGCTCGAATCAGCACGGGTTCCCCCGCGGGCCATCGGCCTGCCCCCCCACCCCCACCCCGTGGGCTCCCTGGATTTGGGGCAGGGTCCGCTGGGGCCCTCCTACTTCCTTCTCCCCTGGAGCTGCAGCCACTGACCGACTTGACAGCCGCTTCCTGCTGGTCCACGGCCAGGGCCCACGAGTCGGAGGCCATGGTGCGGAGGGAGGGGGGCCGACTCGCGAAAAATGCACACGCTCGCACAGATCCCGAGCCCGCCGCTGGCGCGAGAAGGCAACTCACGCGGGCCGGAAGTGGTGCTGCTTAAACGTGACGTCAGTTCCGGTGCTAAACGTCACCATTCTGCGCCGCGCCGCGCCCGCTCCCGTCAGGCGCCAAGCCGAGGCCTCCGCGGGTTTCCGCGGGCTTAGCCTCTCGGTGTCTCAATATCTGTCTGTGAAGTGAAACTCTTAGCCTCGCTTTGCCTAACTTCACGCTGAAGTTACCCAAGTTTTATTTTCAAATCTGCCACGTCTCGCTAAGTTTATAAAGCTCTGAACTCTAAAGTTCCCTGAGAATACTACACGATGCCGGTTTCCACTGTTAGGAACGCGGTGACAGGTAAGACGGCAAAAACCAAAGAAACCAAAGCCCTGACCTCCCTCCCCGCCCTCAGCCCCACCCGCCAGAACACAGCGGCCCTGTCCTCTTCGGCCATTCCAGCCCTGGTCCGTCCCCATCGCAGCGCAGGTGTTTTATATAGTCCGACACAAAGCGGGCGTACAGTGTAAACGTCGACCTTTTTGTCATACAGCTGAATGTTTTTAATGTCATGATTACCAATGCACCGGCAGAACGGTCCACTCCATCACACTCGTATCACGTCCGTTGCCTATCTCCTTCCTGGCGTTTTATCACTTGGTAACCCTTCAGCAGACATCCGCTCACCGTCAGAAGGTATCTTACCTGTTTGCTGCCTGTTTCCTTTCGTCTCTCCCCACTAGAATACGAACTCTTTAAACAAGAGCAAAAATCGTATGTCTCGGTCAAGCTGCTGGTTAGTGAACCTAGAAGAGTTCAGGGCACATAGTAGGCTCTCAGATATCACCAGGCAACAGAGGGGAGAGGAATGTTCCTCAGACAGTAACGGAGGCCTCTGGCCGGTGCGGCTCGTGAGTTGGGCCTCGGCGTTGTACCAAAAAGGCCGCCAGTTCGATTCCCGGTCGGAGTTCATACCCGGTTGCAGGCTCATAAGCCAGTCACCGAAAAACAAGTGTGGACGGTGGAAGAGTCACGATCCCAGAGACAGGAAGTACAGTGATAGTTCCCAGGGAAAGGTCATGGGAATGGTCTATTGGGTATGCTTTCCATTGTACAAGATGAAGAGTGAATAGAGCCGCTGGCGTGGCTCAGGGGTTGAGCATCAACCTATGAACCAGGAGGTCACAGTTCGATTCCCGGTCAGGGCACATGCCCAGGTTGTGGGCTCGATCCCCAGTGGGGGGCGTGCAGGAGGCAGCTGATCAATGATTCTCTCATCATTGATGTTTCTCTCTCTAGTTCCCTCCCTTCCTCTCTGAAAGCAATAAATATGTTTATATATTTTTTTAAAAAAGAGTTCGGCCCTAACCGGTTTGGCTCAGTGGATAGACTGTCGGCCTGCGGACTGAAGGGTCCAAGGTTCGATTTCGGTCAAGGGCATGTACCTTGGTTGCAGGCACATCCCCAATAGGGGGTGTGCAGGAGGCAGCTGATCGATGTTTCTCTCTCATCAATGTTTCTCTCTATCCCTCTCCCTTCCTCTCTGTAAAAAATTAATAAAATATATTTTTAAAAAAAGAGTTCATGGAGATGGACTGTGGTGATGGTTGAACATTCTGAATGTATTTAACACCACTGAACTGTACTCTTAAAAATGATTAAGATGGTAAATTTTATATTTTACCGCAATAAAATAGAACTGGAAAAATTGGGGGCTAGGAGTGGGAAAGGTTAAAATAGGAGAGGGAGAGCCGCTAGAACAAGTCCTTAAAAGCCACAGGAGAGAGTTTAGTGCACTGATAGGAAAATTTAGACAATTAGGACCCCTCCTGCTGTAACAGGAGGAGAAGGAAGACGTGTGCTTGGCGATAAGTCTGGTGGCGGAAGGCTGAGGGTGTCTCCTGTGTTGGCTGTTTCCTCGGATTAGGGAGAGGATTTGCTGAAACCTGAGGGAGAGGATGGGGTGGGAAGTTTGAGGTGAGTCTTGAATGACCCCTGAACAGAGTGGGGGAGTTAACCAGAAAGGACGGATGACCCGTAGGTTAGAGGCACTGCAGCTTTTCCTAAAGTTGTCCCCTCCACTGATGTTGAATATGAAGTCAGATAAATAGGACAATATTTACCTCCTGGTCGTAGTATAGACCTACTTGCTTTAGAAATTAACAAAGCAATACTGAAACACTGGGACCTGTTTTGTTAAACTTGGACTCAAATGGCATTGGTTTATTAGGATGATTTCCATGCAAATGAAGAAGTTGTTGGTGTCTGAGAGGGACGCAGACCAGATAACAATACACCTGGTCATGGCCACACAACCTGACCAGGGCCTAACTCATGTCCTTTCAAGTCTTAAGTGTGGAGACATTTGCTTTCAGGAGTAGAACAGACTAGTTGGCTTTTCTTCAATTGGACTGGAGGCATATAAATGATATAACGGAAAAGTTGTAAAGACTCACAAAATGTGTACTAGTACTTCCCAGAGAGCTCTATGTAAACAACCCCTCTTCCCATTTCCTCTGGGAGAAGGAAATGGCTGTAGTCCTGGGCAATAAGACTACCCAACCACCTCTGCCTATTAGATACTGATAAAGCAGAGTCGGTAAGTATCTCATTGGAGCAGCTGACATACCAGCCACCACTGTCAGGCTTCACTTAATATTCTTTTCTCCACCTACTCCTATACCCCATTTTACTTAAAATTTTTTTATTGATTTCAGAGAGGGAGAGAGAGATAGATACATCAGTGATGAGAGAGAATCATTGATCAACTGCCTCCTGCATGCCCCACACTGGGGATTGAGCCTCCAACCCGGGCATGTCCCCTGACCAGGAATCAGACCATTATCTCCTTGTTCATAGGTTGATGTTCAACCACTGAGCCATGCATGCTGGGCCCCATTTTACTTTTAGAACTATCTGTATTCAAAACTACTTTGGAGAACCTACTTGCTCTCCTGAATACTAACCAGAACAATTTCTAAGCCAAGGAAGAAGCATCTAACAACAGTGGCATGAGGAAGAGACATAAAGTAGGAGTGTAACATCTTCCAAGCAGATCCCCACCTGGCCTCACACTTCCCACTAGGTGTTTGAAGCTACTCTGGGGAAACCCTGTCCCAGATCTAGGATTAGGGCACTGGAGCCATCTACCATCAGCCCCTCAGTCTCCTCACCTCCATTGTATCATTTTTAGAAGTTGCTGTAATCTGAGTCAACAGAATAAGGAACATTTATTCTCAATCAGAAAAGCAAAGTCAGGTAAAACTGCAGGGGTTCCTAAGAACCTGCTATCTATGTCCCAGACCAGGAGAAACCTAAAGAAAGTCTCTGAAATCTACAACAGCTTGGGAGGTGTTGGTGGAGAGAGGCCAGTCCCTCTTTAAAGATGACAGGCCTGACATCATACAGGCTGTGTAGGAGACTCAACACTGATCCGATCTTTTCTTCCCTTTGCGTTTCTCCCCAGAATTATTTTGAATAGTGTATCTAATTATTGAGTTACAAATCATCTTTGGAATAAAGATAGTAGATAGGCATGTAAGCCTGCCCTTCATCCTCTGTAACATCCCTCCAGTCCATTTTTTTCCCTGCATTCTCAGTACAACCAGTGACATCCTGTCACTTGCTGTGTGATGGGACTGATGCAATAATTTTCTAACTGGTTTCTCAGAGGCCAGCCTTTTCAGCTTCAGTATATCCTGTACACCTCTACTAGACCAATTTTCCCAACCGCTCCCCCTGCAAAACACAATTTCACCACCTCCTGTGTTTTAAGAATCTATAATTTACTAATAAATCCAAATCCTGCAAACAACCAAATCTCCATTTTCTACCTATTGAGGCTTTTCTCTGCCCACATGGCTAGGCTGCTTACCTTATTACCCTTCCTGTATACGGTGTTTATCCTGGTGAAGTTACTATAGTCTTCATAGGACCAGTCTCTGCAGTGGTCAGCAAACCACGGCTCGCGAGCCACATGAGGCTCTTTGGCCCCTTGAGTGTGGCTCTTCCACAAAATACCACATGCAGGAAATACTATTGCAATTGGGGCAACCACATACAGTGCGATCGAAACTTCGTGGCCCATGCGCAGAAGTCGGTATTTTGTGGAAGAGCCACACTCAAGGGGCCAAAGAGCCATATGTGGCTCGCAAGCCGCAGTTTGCCAACCACTGGTCTAAGGCATTCTTCTTGTCACTTGAAATCCCTTTTCCCTCATAAGCAAACTCCTTCATGAATCTTCCCTAGCCTTGGTTATCCTTACCTTTGTTAAAAAAAAATATATTTTTATTTATTTCAAAGAGGAAGGGAGAGGGAGAGAAACGTCAATGATGAGAATCACTGATTGGCTGCCTCCTGCAAGTCCCACACGAGATCAAGCTGGTAACCAGGGCATGTGCCCCGACTGGGAACTGTGACCTTCTGGTTCACAGGTCGATGCTCAACCACTGAGCTACACCAGCTGGGAGGAAATCCTTACTTTCTGAATACCGAGGCACTTTGAATGAAATGGCCCTCAAGTTAAATAATAAATGACATGGGGCCCTGGTCTGTGTGGCTTAGTGAATAGAGTATTATTCTGGGCACCGAAAGGTCTAGTGTTCTACTCCTGGTCAAGGGCACATACCTGGTTCAATCCCCAGCCCCGGTCAGGGTGCATCAGGAAGCAGCCAATCAATGTGTCCCTCTCACATGGATGTGTCACTCTTTTCCCTTCCTCTCCCTCCCCCACTTCCACTCTAAAAAAACCAAAGGAAAAAATATCATTGGGTAAGGACTGACAAAAACAAGAGATGGGAACAACAAAGGGAGAAGACCTCTTTCTGAATCCCATTTTTATTCCTTTCCTAGGACTAGAAAAATTGAATGTAAGAACTTTGTATTTGCTAGCATCTACATTCTTTCTAATTAGCCAGCATCCTCTGGTTTACCAGCAGGAAAAAAGGGAATGTGAACAGACCTCTGGCAACTGGGTAGGGCCGGCCCTTGGCCTATGGAGCCATCCCAACTACTCATGTTGGAGCAATGTCAACTTTGAAATGGAACAGTAATATAAGGTGATGACTAGCTTATAGAATAATAGGTGAGTCTTCACTTATGTATGATTACTAATATCAGCAACCAAAACATGCTGTTTTCTTCTTATAGTCATTAATGATATCTTAGTAATATGAATATATCACAATTAGGTTCAGTTAATATTAGTAAAGAATACATCAACAATTGATTAGTTTTTATGCATATAGCCAATGAACGACACGCAAAAAAACCAATAAAATCAATTGTTTATGGATAATGAATATATCTAGAATCTGCCATTGGATCAAAAAATCTCCTTTTCCCAAGTGAATTTTTGTTCTAGGGCACAGTTTATCATTCTATATCTAGGAACAGTAAAAGAAATTCTGTTCACCAAGGGCTCAATATTTTTACATCACTGATGTCTCAAAACTCGACAAGGTCACAGAGGCAGCTTTGGTCTACTGAGCCCTGGGAGCCAAGCACTGGTCGCAGTGAATATGGTCTATGAAGGCACATGGACTGCAGTGACACAGGGGTGACATTCCAGAGCTATCCATAACAGTGAGTCTGACGTTTTTAAAACACACTCCTTTGGGAGTCTCCCCCTGGAAAATGCATTTAAACTCAATACTGCATATACTTCAGACTCCATAAAACCCATCCAGTGAATTCTTTGGGGTCAGATTAAGAACCATTTATCTAGATTTCTACCATATACCCATTTATTCCTACTATTGAAGAGTCTGAAACATCCCTTCCCATTTTGCTGCCCAGATTTAGGGCTCCTCAGAAGATGGGTTATACGTGCTGTGAGAAGGTGGTGGTGCAGCCTCATGAGGAATCTGTAGTCCTTTAATTACTGCCTTTGTCTTTAGTTATTTCAGGGTTGGTCCCAGGACTTCGGTGGGGGGGGATTAAATTTCTTCTGTTATATGACTCCCAGAGTAGGTCAGAGCTGGCCAGAAGCAGAGAGAAGACTATACAGTCAAGTGCCCAGTGGAGGAATGTAGCAGGATTGGCAGAGTGTTAGTCTCTGTGCAGTATCTGTAATGTCAGATTAAGGTAACCACCTGGAAGCTGGTAGAGTCCCTTTCCTTTCCCAAGACCAGAGCTAGTCCTAAAACATAGGAACACCTACAAGGAAGGTCTGGGATTTGAGTAGTTCTCATCACAGAAAACCCCTCTTCCACGCCTGGTCCTAGGCAAAGTGGCCATTCTTTATCAGACTCTAAGAGAAGAAGAGGACCCCTTTTGGTTGGACTCCTATTACTCTTGTAACTCAGTTTCATCTCATCTTTGCTCTGTCACTTCGTGCGTACCAACAGTCTTGGTCAGACCTGAAGAAATGTTCATTACTATTATTTGCTCCGACTACTCTGCACAAAGATGCCAAATGGAGTAAAGGTCTTGGCAGTTACTCTTGCCTTGTACACATGAATGGTTGTATTCCACCTAGTCCTTTAGTTGTACTTAGTTGCACAAAGATGTCCAGTATCTTTTCACAGTCAAGGTGCCAAATACCTGAACTCATTCATCAGCTGTTACAACACTTGTCTTCTGGGATCTGAAGACAAAGCAAGGATTTGTGATTACTGCGGATCACTTCTGGAACTGCCCTGAGGCTGGCTATTCGTGACTTGAAACCACAATTTTCACTGAGGATACAAATCTCACATCACCTTATATTTACTCAAGACTCCTAAGGGGTCAAGGATGTAAAAAAGATGCTGCAAATGCCTGCGAGACCAGGTTTTAGGCAAGCTAGAGCCACCACTAATTCTCCACGATGACTTAACAGGTCTTGCTCAAGCACAGGTAAGGGATGTACCAGTAATCAGATGTGCACTGCACACAGATTGCACATGCTGAAAAGAACAGGTCATGGTCCTACAACACAAACTTGGCACCCACCAAAAAAAATCCCTGGTTGGCATTTTGGTCCATGCTTAGCATTTTGGTTCGTGCTTAGCAAATCCCCTCCTGCTGTGGGCTTCAGTACAGAGTTGGCTGATAACACTCAGTTGAGCTATCCCACCCCAAATCCAAACCAGCAGCTCACAGCTCTCCTCTGCTGCCTCACATCTTACTCCCAACATGATGGGTTGCTTACACACCTGTCCTACTTGGGGCTTCTCTCTGTGTTCCCTCTTCACCTCTGTTCTGTCACTTCCAGTAGAGCTGGTGTGGGCCTGAACGCTCCTACCCAGACAGCAGGCAGAGGCTACCGGACATATTCTGAGCAAGTGCTCATTTAGTACAGCATCTAGATTAGTGTAACCATGCGGAAAACACTGGCCAAAAAACAGACAGAATTTCCAAAAGGTAAATTTCTGTGTATTCACGCCTAATCTTCCAAAAGTTGTGTAAATAATTTTATCTACCTTCCCCCATCATTTGCACAATTTTTATCAAGTCCAAACGTAATTTAAAATGAGGTAGGTAGTTTCTCTCTAATCGTGCCTTCATCTTTGCGGCAACTGTTGAGGCCTGTACTTGAAAGCACTAGTCTCCCACTTAGGGGGAGCCAAGGGTGGGCAGCAGGGACTGGTGGAGCTTCTCAGTTGGCTATTTTCTCAATCTCATCCAAATCATCCGTGTCCAATCTTTCGATTTTCTTATCTGAGAATAAAAAAAGATTCAAAGAGAGATCAACATGGGGTTACATGGAGAGACACACCTAGGCAAGGGGCAGCCCAGCAGGGAGAGAAAACACACAGGTCTCTACCCTGGCTAGGAAAGAGCCCTGCCTCTGTCCACATCCATCCTCCAGTTAAACCCAAAACCTGCTGTCTGGGTTCCTAGACACTGACAGCAACAGTCCAAGTCCAAGGCCCTCAGCCTGGCCAAGGGAAACTGACACTCAAGACCTGACACTGAACTCCCAGGTATGGTCCTCCCCAGGCCACTCTTGCCAAAGCGGCCAGTGTGCCCGATCCAGTGCAGGTAAGTCTCATCGTCTGGGGTCCCATCCTTGTCCACAGGAAGGTCAAAGTTGATGACAACAGACACCTGTTCAACGTCGATACCTGCATGAAGGAGAGATGGAGAAAAGTAAGGGATGGGAGTCAGTCAGGCCACGTACACCAAGTTTGGTTGGAGAGAGTCAGGGTGGGCCAGCTCTGGGATTCCGGGACAAGGAGCACGGAGCAGAACCCAGAGGAAAACCACAGGACTTTGGCAGGTGCTAACAAAATTAAGAACTCAGTAGGGGAGCCTCTGCTAGACACTAGTGTCAGGAGATGCAGCTGAAACCTCAATGGCTGCCCCAAGAAGAGCAGGCGCCATTGTAAACCAGTCAGAAGCCTGTACCTTTCCTTCCACCAAGTCAGGACTCGGTTTCTGTGAGAGTTCTTCTCTGCTGAGGGAATCCAGTCTCTCCTAGAAAAGGACGTCACCACCAACCCCACGTGACTTCTCTCCAACCACCTGAGTTGTTCTCTTGCCACCCCGAGGCTGGCAGACCAGGACAAGTTCTCTGCTCACCACGGGCACACACGTTGGTGGTCACCAGAACCTTCTCTTTGCCCTCTCGGAAGCGCTCAATCACCGCAGCCCTCTGCTCCACCATCATCTCCCCACTTAGCAGAGCCACCTGGTGGCCTTCTCTTGAGAGCTCTGCTGCCAGCCAGCTGGCTGTTTTGCGGGTCTGGAGTGAAAAGAATTGTTTTAAATGAAGATACCTGTAAAAAAAAAAAAATGAAAACACCTGCAGAAAAGTGGCTTTTTGCCATTTATATACATGAAGACCTGCAGCATTCAGCCAGCAGGTTAGACTTAAAATTTTTCAAATAGAATTTTAGCCATATAATATATTTTGGATGAATTATTTAAATGATCTTAGTGTTCATCTAAGAAGAATGTGGTTTTTACTCAAGGTTTTCATTCCTAAAAAGTTTGTCTTAATATTTTAACATTATTTCATTGGGTGTTATTTGGAGTTTTTTTCAAGTTATCTCTAAGAAGTGGGATTCAAGATGGTTCCATTTTCAGTCTTCCCCTTATAACTCATTTCATTATGAGGAGAATATGCCCTAGGGCAGGTAGAAGTGATTCACTTTCTTTCTAGTCCCACAGGAGAAGCTGGTCCTCCTCAGCATGAAGGTGGAGCTGGCTGAGAGGGAGGGGGCTGGACACCTTCCCATGGAACTCCCCGCCAGGCTGGCCTGCTGCTGCTGCTGCTACTCACGTGGCAGAAGATCATGGCCTGAGCGATGGTGATGGCCCCGTAGAGGTTACACAGGGCCTGGAACTTCTCGTCTCTGTTATTGCACAGGACGTAGTACTGCTTGATTGTGTCCAGTGTCTCCTCCTCCCGCTTCAGTTTGATGATGTTTGGGTCTGGGACCACTTTCTGGGCAAATTTCCACACCGAGTCTTCAAAAGTGGCAGAGAAGTTCCCCCCGGACCCAGCGTCCTACCTTTGGATGCGGATGCTCTGGTCTTGGTGGCCCTGAGTAGCTATCATCACATCAGCCTCATCCAGAACAAACACCTTGATCTTCTTGGGGTCAATGAACTTGAGCTTGGAGCACCAGTCTAAGACAGTCCCAGGCGTGCCAATGACAATGTGCTCACTGATCTTCTGACCTCTTTCCACTGTGGAGACAAGATGTTTTTCATAGGTATGTCCATGGCAAACCAGCTCTCCTTTCTGAGAAATTCTAAAGCTTTGATATATTTTAATACAATTTTTTTGATGTTTGCATTAATATTTTAAGGAAAGGTTAGGCTATCACTACAATATTTCATGGACACACACAGAAAAGACAATGCTGAAAAGATATACTAAGGACAGAAACAATGAGAAGATAAAAAAACTCTTTGTGGCATTCTTTCCCATTTTATATTATTTTTCAAAAATCTGTTACCTTTTTAAATTTGTATTGTTAATCCTTAAGGGAGGACATTTTTTCCATTGATTTTTAGAGAGTGGAAGGAAGGGAGGAAAAGAGACAGACAGACAGACATTGATGTGGCAGAGACAACTTGACTAATTGCCTCCTGCACCCTCCCCAACTGCATGCTCTGAACTGGGGTTGGGGAATTAAACCTGCAACCCAGGTAAGCACCCCTGACTGGGAATTGAACCCTTAACCCTTTGGTGCATGGGCCAATGCTCTAACCATTGAGAACACTGGTCAGGGCAAGGACCTGTTATCTTTATTTCCTCTCTGTCAGCATGGTTCCCTCTAGATGAGGATTGCATTTCCTCATAATAGACATTTTCAAAGTTCTCCTCACTCTAGTGTACTCTGCTCCTTAACTCTTCTAGCATTCACATCAAACAAGTCAGTTGCTTTTATACACTTCATGCCCAGATCAATAAATAGGGTTCATTATGAAAGACTTTGTCTTTTCAAACACAATCTACCTCCCTTAAAATGCTTCCCAGACTAGGCCTGGCAGACCATGACACGTTCTAGACCCTGTGCAGTATGAAATTGAGAATTTGGTTCTTCATTTTCAATTAGATGGTATTTATTGATTCAAATTTTAGCACTTATTTATACTCTTGACAAGACATAAACAATTTCCCTCTAGTCACAGCCAAAATTTTGCCCAAATGTGAATCAAATCAAAGCTAACAAATGCTGCCTTTTTTAAAATTTCAGTTAACAATTACTGCCCCTCATAAATAAATTATTCAAAATCCTATCATTCTAACTCAAATCCAAACTAACATTTTAAACGTCTTATGATAATTTTTCACTAAGTTTTATTATCTTACTTTTCAGAACTAACTTCACAAAAGGATGTTGTACACAGAGTAGATTTCTGCGAGTCATAAAGTTAGAAGTTTGTGTTAAAGATCCATAGGACTCAACCAAACTTCCAAGAAAATTTAAATTACTTAAATATTGTCAGTTTGTTGTAAAACAAAGGTAGAAAATATGTAAAAAATAAAAATAAACTACCAGAGTTAACTGCCATGAACATTCTAGAACATTTTTGTTCTTCTAATGACATTAAAAAGAAATTATGCAATTAAATCCAGAACTTGAAATATTTTATAAGCAAAAAGGTGTGTTCAAAAAGTCAAATGTAATGTGAAGTGACTATTCTAGATTAAAAGAAATGTAAGGAGATAACCAAATGCAATGTGGATACACTCCCTCAATCTTGATTCAAAACAAAAGAGCCATAAGGAAACACTTTTGGGACAATTGGGGTAAAATGAAAATGACTGGGTATTAGTCATTAGAGAATCTATTAATTTTCTTGGTTGTGATAAGGGTATTGTGGGTATGCTGAAGAATGTCTTCATCATGAAATGCATACTAAAGTATTAGGAATAAAAAGCCACAATGTCTGCAATTTACTCTCAAACGATTCACCAGAAATATCTATATACACATAAAGCAAATATGGCAAAACGTTAAGTTTTCAAATCTAGGTGAAGGGTACACGTGTTCATTGTATTGGTTTAATTGTAAAATTTAAAAAAAATTATTAACTTAATGAATTAGGATTACATATTCATACTCACATTTATTGCCTCGAACAGCATAAGCTAGCTTCAGCTCTGGGTAAAATTTGCCCATCTGCTCAATCACTTTTCCCGTTTGAAGGGCAAGTTCATACGTTGGGGAGAGGCACAGACACTGGTAGAAAGAGTGCAGAGTGAGAAGTCAAGACAATAGCTCTTTTGCAATGGGGAGTTACATCAGGACTTAGTTATTCTTCCAGCTAAGGCTGAAGGAAAGGATATATAAAGTGTACACATTTGATTCTTTAAGCTGCAAAGTCATAAGGTAGAATTTTTAGGGGCCAGAACTCTGGCTGGGTAAAGATACTTGGAAACAGCTACTGGCCAGTAGAGTACCAAAACCTACAAGTGAGCAAGGATCTGAAATTCAAATGGGAGATTAGCTTCCTTTTCACTTTCTCAGAAAGTTCTCAACTTTCTAATGGATGAATAATTGTAGATGAAGGAGGTTTTTCCTGCAAGTAAAGGGGCCAAGCCTATCAGCAGTATCCTAGAATTGGCAAACCATGGAAGAGAAGAGGATTTTTGTTACTAGATCAACTATGTTGTTTGTACCCAACTTAAGGAGCTCTAGTTTATGTAAAAGGTAATATAAGACATGGCTTTTAATCCATCAAATGGCACTTCCCTTCTAGCTATGCATTAGCAGAAAACCCAAATTCACCAAGTCCTTACCTGGGGGTATCTGTTTGCAGGTTCAACATGGCTGAGCATGGCCAACACAAAGGCAGCTGTTTTACCAGTACCAGACTGAGACTGGGCAATTAAGTTCTGTGGGCTGCACAAGAAAACGAGCTGTTCAGTAGCTTAAATCTCAAGTATCCTTTCAGTTAATAAAAATGAATGTTTCAAGTTAAAAAAAAGATTTCCATCTTGAAGTAATGTTGTTGTTATGACACAGAACAAAGAACACTTAGAGAAAATACTTAAAATATGTATTTTTAGACAAATAGCTTACTAGAAATTGTGAACCTCCATCCCACCTCAAATCTACTGAAATCAGAATTTGCATTTTAATAAATTCCTATGAGACTCATAGGCTATGAAAGTGTGAGAAGCACTGCACCATTCTGGTCTCCTAGAACAGTTTTTAGCCTATATATTTGATACAATAAACTATATATCCATATAATGAAATCATGGTGTATATCAGGGGTGAGGAACCTTTTTCCGCCAAGGGCCACTTGGATATTTATAACATCTTTCGTAGGCCATACAAAATTATCACCTTAAAAATTAGCCTGCTATATTTGGTTAAATGTTTAACTCACCCCTAATGGCATGGCAGGGCCAGACCAAATAATTTCATGGGCCTCATATGGACGTTTCCCACCCCTGAACTGTATATGAATGATATAAATGTGTATTTCCCAACATAGAAAGATGATCATATAAATATTTAAAAGCATATAAAAGCTTATATGTAAATGTCTGCCCTGGCCAGTGTGACTCAGTAGATTGGAGTGTTGTCACATGCACCAAAGGACTGTGCATTCAATTCCTGGTCAGGGCACATACTCAGGTTGCAGGATCGATTCCTGGTTGAGGCAGATGTGGGAGGCAACCAATTGATGTTCCTCTCTCACATCGATGTTTCTCCATCATCTCTCTCTCTCTCTCTCTCTCTCTCTCCTCAAAATATGAATAGCATGTGGAGGAGGGAGATTACAAATGATTTTTTTCTTTTTTATTGTTTTCTAACTTTTCTAAAATTAGCATATATTAGTAGTATAGTTTTTTTAATAAAAGTTTTAAAATGGAAAATTAAAAATGGAATAGGGCTATGTCAGGACACATACGGCTCAGCAAGCATCAAAGGCAATGCATTTTCTTGTATCTTGGATGGACGGTTGAAGCCCATGGCATAAACTCCCTGGAGAAGTTGTGGCTTCCTGGAAAAACAATTAATGATGCCAGTCAGTCTTTTTGGTTGAAGAAAGAAGCCAAATATATGGGGAATTTTTTTCTCTTTTTAACTGGTGTTACCCACAGCTTAGAACTAACAAACTTGAACTGTGCTGAACTGAGTCCAATGTGTAAAGTAACATTTTTATAGATTACCTGGAAATTTTACTAAATAGCTCAAAGCAGCTAATGTTTTAAAATTAAATTTGTTTAGCTAAAAGTTTTCTATGATAAAAAAATATAACAAGTATAGGATAGCTATCTAAACACAAAGGGGAGAGTGAGAAAGCAAACAAGTACTCACAACCGAAGCTCCTCAAAGGACTTCACTGAGTAGAGGGGGGAGTTTGGATCCCGTTGCAGGACTTCCACTTGGTTTGTGTTGTCGACAAGGTTGTTTCTGATGAGTTTATTGAGTAAGGACTGGGCAGCTCTGTCCTCTGTCAGGAAAAAGAGCAAATAATGTTAAAAGTCCATGAACTCTACCATGAGCCCCTCTGAATTTAACTGCCATTGGTATTTTAAGCAGTAATATTTTTAAAAAATAATTCTTTATTGTTGAAAGTATTATATATGTCCCCTTATTTCCCCCATTGATCCCCTCCTGCCCCTCCTCATACCCCCATTATGCAGTAATATTTGTACTGGGACTCCCCCCCCTCCTTTTTTTAAAGAATACTTTATATTGATTTTTAGAGAGGAAGGGAGAGGAAGCCCAAAACCCAGGCATGTGCCCTGACCTGGAATTGAACCAGCAATCTTTTGATGCACAGGATGAAGCCCAATCAACTGAGCCACACTGGCCAGGACTGTACTGGGACATCTAGTTCAAGGTATATCATAGTTTTTACTTATAAATATGATTAGTTTGTTTTATTAACAAGCGAGATTATGATACTCATAGCATCCATTGGGCCTCATATTCTTCTTCAGAACTCTATTCCTAACTGTCCTTTCCTGAGATTATTTCTCCTATCTAGACCCAAATATTTCTCCCCAATTTGTGCTTAATATAATCTTAAAACTAGAGGCCTGATGCACAAAATTTGTGCAAGGGTCTTGGCCCCAGCCCCTGCCTGCTGCCGCCACTGGGGGCCTCTGCCGTGGCCCCTGCCCACTGCGGCTTTGTCCGGAAGGAAGGATGTCTGGAAGGACGTCTGGTCTAATTAGCATATTATACTTTTATTATTATAGATGATTAATAAATATAATCACAATAATGAAAAAATTAAAATCTGTATCTTGATAACATATAAGTTGCTTGCATCTTAAATATATTGAAATGTCATTAATTT
Source organism: Myotis davidii (assembly GCF_000327345.1). Taxonomy (NCBI): domain Eukaryota; kingdom Metazoa; phylum Chordata; class Mammalia; order Chiroptera; family Vespertilionidae; genus Myotis; species Myotis davidii. The sequence goes on along the minus strand of NW_006285234.1, from coordinate 1,843,013 downwards.
TATTAGACAACTAGAGGCCTGGTTCACGAAATTCGGCCTGGCCAGCAACCAGGCCTGGCCAGCGACCAGGGCTGTCAGGGCCTCCTGGCTGCTGGCCAGGGCTTCCCTTTCCTGGCTGCAGGCTGGGGCCTTCCTTCGTTCCATGCCACCCCCTGGTGGTCAGCACACATCATAGCGAGTGAAGGAACTCCCCCCGGTCTCCCAATTGAACTCCCAAGGGACACTTAGCCTTTTATATATATAGATGGGATGCAACTTAAATGTTTTTTTTCTTTTTTCCAAAGGCAGTAAAATTTCTTTTCTATTGCCTTGTAAAAAATAATCATTCAGGGAATATTTCCTGCTGCTGCTGAAGTTCATCACTTTTCAAAGTAAAATTTCTGTAAAATTTAAACAATTAGAATTCCTTCACCAACAATTATGTTAGCACTGTGATTCCCATTAAAGTAAAGCCAAGTTGGGTGTATAAATGAAGCCTCTTAACAATCCATTCTCTTAAGCTATAGAATCTTAGTATGTAGATCTCAGGCTGTGTTACCTTTCTCTTCTTCATCTGCCTTCTCTGCATTAGCGTTGGTCTTGACAACAGCACCTTTATCAGATACAAAGTGGCATTCAAAATCACATCCCAAACCCAACAGCTGAGATAATTCAAATTCTACTAGACACTAGAAATGTAAAGGCCTGAGGAGCAAAAAAAAACAATGAGGAAACCAAGCCACAGATAAAAACATTTTATGGTTCCTACATAAACAAAGGTATGAAACACTATAGCTTATATTTTAATCCTTTAGTCCTCTCACCAGACTTCAAAAACTAATGTTAATTTCCCTCATAGCATCAATATTTATGAAATGTTGTAGAATGATTACAGAAGTCATTGATCAGAAATCACTTTGATGCTCAAAACCTATGCAAGTCTAATTTCATCCATATATAAATACAATAATGCTATTAAGTCTATGTATATGAATTGTTGATTAATAGAATTGCTGATTAATAGAAATTTATACTCAAACACTGTTGTAGTTTTGTGAAAATACACACAGAACAGATTGTAAGTGAATTCTGTAAGGTAAATGTTACAATTTTTTCCTTATAATAAGTACATCAACAAAAATTTAATGGAGATCTTAGATTTGGGGTACATGCTTTCAGAATAATTATAATAGGTTGCTCATACTTTGTCTAGTCCATCTCAAATTGAGGATTATTTTTAAAAATAACAAATAATCTTTGACAGTATAGTCTCATGGTTAGTAATAAATTTAATAATGTATAAGCCAATTAGGTATCCTCATGCTTATATTAAACACAATATAAACAAAACAATTCAATTTATTGATTTCCAAATCAAATGACTGCCAGTATCTGCCAGCCCCTGGTCTGGTTACATATATAATGTTTTTCCAGACAGTTATGTCAAAACAGAAATACTAGAATAAATCTCATTTGTTTGCAAACTAGCTTTTAGTTACTCACCATTGGCATCTGGTTTGATTTTCTCTTCCTTAAGATGCAAGTTGCTCAACTAAATGGAGAATATAGGGGAGGATGGAAAGTATCAGGAAAATCAAGTATAAGATTTTAAATCAACAGAGCCTCCCCAGTGTAGCTGGGGAAACATGAGCCACTCTCAAGACCTATTCATTAGATTGTTCTGCTGGGCTCCTTTTGTAATCCCTAATTATAATCCCTAATTACAATCTCTAGAGAAAATGAATTTATGAGTTTGCTTAATTTTCTGATTACAAAGACCTCTTAATAGAATATCAGTTGAGTTGTCATGTTCTCATATTCCAAACAAGAGGAAATTTAAAGAGATTTTGGAAAATGCATCTGTAAGTAAGAATCAGTTATGTTACAAGGATATGTCTGAGCCACAGGACCACAGCATACTGATATGCAGCCTTACGTTCAGGTTGTCTTGTGCTGGATGTCTGATATTTTAAAGTTGGAACAGCTTGGAGGATTGTTGCATGCTGTGTAATCAAAATACGCAGCAGGCTGAAGTGGGAATAGATAGGAAGGGACAGAGCAGAGACATTTCAAAGAAAGAATTATCAGGACTTTGATCAGACGCTGTAAATTAGGGATATCCTGGCAGGACTTATTTCCCCTATTAGAATGAAAATACCCTTTTAGTTGTCAATCATACCTCAATAAAGCTGAAAAAAGAAAAATACCTTAAAGACAGGAGTTATTTTTAATTGATTTTTGGATATACTAAGCAGGTGATATACTCTTAAAATATTAAATGGTGCCAAAGGCAACCTAGTGCAGGGTAAAAGTATGAAAATCATAATAAAGGGTATTTCTTAAAGCATCACCAACACAGGTTCTTTATGTCTTGAGGTTCATTTCTGCCTTTCCTCTAAGTCTCAGAAGGGTTTGGAAAGGGAGGAATGAAAAAGTTGTTTGTTTTAATGGGTGGTTAGTTAGGAATAGAGGAACTTCTGATGGAAACTGAAAAGAGGATTTCTGGTGTCTGACTGCTTTGGTGTTGTGGGGAAGAGGGAACACACTAGAGAGCCTGGCAAGAAAGGAAATTGGCAAAAAAAAATCATCATAAAGCAGTAAAAATCTTCATTAATTCTGAAGAATAGAGAACACATTAATAGGTAATGAAATGAAGCAATCAGCACAGTACATAATATATAGTTTAGGTATTCAGTTATTTTAGTCTTCACTAAGGTATTCCTCCTTCACATCCTGCCAATGAACCTAGTTTAAGTCCAGCAGTATTCAGGGCTGTTAAAGGAGAGAGAGACTAACTGACTTGCAATATTTACAAGAGTAAGGTTAATAGTATTCACTCCTAGGGTCATTTTTTAAATCAAAGTGAAGAGTAAGTAGCTAAAATACACTGTGTAGGGTGAGAAAAATAAAATACAATGTGTAGTGAAAGTTGGTAGCAACAATGTAAATGAAACAAATAGATATTTTAATATAAATGTATCAGAATTCTGGAGAGGTTCCAGCAGAATCTAAAAACATAGCCCTCATTTGACTACAAGGATCTCAAAGCCCATAAGGCAAAAACAGCAGGACAAGTTTCTATTATCCACGTCAGTGAGTTAACTGAACACTGAAACTTATGTTGAAAGCAGTTAGTTCAGATACCTTCCTTTGCTCTATTTATTTGGACCAAAAATGAAAAACCAATTTCTCTTGTGTCTTCATTGGAAACCACCTTAAAATTCAGAAAGTTAACCAAAAGGCAAAAAAGTAAAAACATCTACCTTATAATATCCACATTTTTCAATGCCTTTAATTAATATTTTAGTTTTCAAGATACATTAAGATCATTGAAAACTATAGTTACCCACTGCATTTTATTCAAACATTATCTGAAAAAGGATGCTTGAGAAATAAGAAATAAGATTTAATGTTAAGTGAACTATACTGAAAAGGGAGGCTCTTAGGCAAAATGGTGAAGTAGAAATCTTATTCATCAGTTTTATTATCTGTTCTCCCTCCTCTAAATTGAAATCTCCCATGGAACAAAGGGTGAACAAAGGAGCCACTGGGACTGAGGAAATAAATATAAACAGAATCTAATATTTTCTTATCTACAATGAATAAGAAATGAAGCTTAATGAATATTTAAAATGTAGTAACCTAGCACTGTGCATGTTATAGTCACATGTCATACAATGTGTGTGGGGATCCTCAGTGAGAGTTTCATAGTGGCAGAGAGTAACAGAAGTGTTTTTTTGTTTTGTTTAGTTTTTTTTAGAAGTGTTTTTTTAAAAAAATATATAGTTTTATTGATTTTATAGAGAAAGGGAGAGGGAGAGAAAGATAGAAACATCAATGATGAGAGAGAATCATTGACCAGCTGCCTCCTGCACTACCCCTACTTCATATCGAGCCCACAACCTGGGCAATTCTATCCACTGAGCCAAACCGGTTTCGGCGTGTTTTTTTTGTTTTGTTTTGTTTTTTTTAGAAGTGTTTTTTTAAAAAAAATATATAGTTTAAAAAAAAATAAAAAATATATAGTTGATGCTCAACCACTGAGCAACATAGGCCAGGACAACAGAGGTGTTTTTAGTCATTTGTTCAGTTTTATTGTCATGTTATAATTTACCTGTGCATGGTTAGGTAGATTCACAAATCTTATTCAGGGTCAACTAACTAATCCACATAATATGGACAAGTAATTTAAAAGGTTCCTGCAAAGAAACTGTGAATTATTGATAAAAATAACAATAATAATAGCTATCACTTATATAGCACTTATATCAGGCATGTCTATAACTCAATGAGGTAGTTATTATGATTATCCCCATTTTTCAGATGTGGAAACTGAGGCACAGAAGGTAAGCAGTTTGCCCAAGGTCATATAACTAGTAAGTGAGGGACATGGGATACAATTCCAAGTCTGTCTAGCTAGAACTCAGGTCTTAATCTCTGCATAGTAGTGCCTCATAGATAATACTAATCTCAGAGAAAATAATAATATAAAGATGATAGAGGTGCAGCTGCTTTGGAAAACAGTCTCACAGTTCTTCAAAAGTTAAACATACAGTTTCTGTATAACTCAGCAGTGCCGGTTCTAGATATGTACCTAAGAGAATTGAAAATATATGTTCACATAAAAACTTGTATATGAAATGATCATAGCATCATTATTCATAATAGTCAAAAAGTAGAAAGAATCCAAATGTCCATCAGTGGACATGATGAACAGATAAATAAAATGTGGTATATCTATACACTGGAATATTATTTGGCAATAAAAAGGAATGAATACTGATACCCACTGCAACATGAATGAACCTTGACAACATTATGCTAAGTGAAAGAAGCCAGACACAAAAGACCACATATTATATGATTCCATTTATATGACATGTCAAGAATAGGCAAATCTAAACAGACAGAAAGTCCATTAGTGGTTGTCTAGGGCGAGAGGTTGGAGGGAAATGGGGAGTAACAGCTAAGGCATACAGAGTCTCTTTCTGAGGTGATAAGAAAAATTCTAAAATTATGGTGATGGCTGCACAACTCTGTGAATATACTAAAAACCAGAGAACTATATGTTTTAAATGGATAAAGTATATGGTATGTAATACCTCAATAAACCTGTTATTTAAAAAAAGAGATAGCTCTAGCCGGTTTGATTCAGTGGATAGAGTGTCGGCCTGAAGACCAAAGGGTCCGGGGTTCGATGCCCATCAAGGGCATGTACCTTGGTTACAGGCTCCTCCTTACCCTGGGCCCAGGAAGCAACCAATCGGTTTCTCTCACATCAATGATTCTCTCTGTCTTTCCCTCTCTCTTCCATTCTCCCGAAAAATCAATGGAAAATTATCCTCGGGTGAGGATAAATAAATAAATAAATGATAAAAATATAAAAGAGATAATAGGGTAGAGTCCCACCATAATGCTCTAAAAATAGGGTCCCAAGATTTAATTAATTCCGGGTTTTATTGTTGTAAGGTAAGGAAAATGGCTAGTATATATCTGCTGAAATTTATAGGAGCTAATCATATCTGAATGTTCATTGTCACAGGATGTATTATGAGTTTCTGTTCTGTCTTAAAAATAATTCTATGCCCTAGCTGGTTTGGTTCAGTGGATAGAGCGTTGGCATGCAGACTGAAGGGTCCCGGGTTCGATTCCTGTCAAGGGCACATGCCTGAGTTGTGGGCTCGATCTCCAGTAGGGGGCATGCAGGAAGCAGCTGATCAGTGATTCTCTCTTATCATTGATGTTTCTCTCTCTCTCTCTCCCTTCTCTGAAATCAATAAAATATATTTAAAAAAAGAAGATAATTCTAACAATGCAAACTCAAGCAAATAAGAAAATGACAAAGCTACCGACTCCTAACAAACTCTTTTAGGCATATTAATAGATTAAGAGAATGACAATATAATCTGACCTAACAAGTTAGTAAAAAAAAATTTAAACTATTTGAAATATATATTCATATTTGCAATGGCTAATAATATGATTTTTCCCCTATGTATATATTGTACCTTAAGACATTAATGTAAGTACAAAGCCAGCAAAAGGAAGTACAGTAAAATATTTAAAAACATTATCTTTATTTCAGCTTTTATTACTTTTGTGTATGCTTTAGAATGTATATATTTAGCAAAACAGTACAGCATGCAATATCTAAATATGTATATATTGAGAATGCATTTCCAAAAGTTTCTGACAGAGCCATGTAATATAAAACAAACTATACAGCTTATTTACTCAATTAACAGCGCTGGCTAGGCATGAGAAATGCTGAAATGAATAAGCTAACGACTATCATAGAGGAAGGGGATGCCATGATGAGAATGGGAGTATTAAATGGAACCAAGTATACTGAGTGCTGAGACCTCCACATTTTCCTCCCACTCCACGAACACTAGTCAGACCTCTACCCTCCAGGCAGGAAATCTGAGGATCATCTCTGCAAAATCTGGCCAGTCAGGAGGAACATTCTGGGGACATTCAACGGTACAGCCACTTTGGAAAACAGTATGGCACTTACTAATTTAAAAATTGGTGGTGGTGGGAACCAGTGTTTAAAATTAAATATTTGACTCTTTGAACTATGTGCATATTACTTATTAGTTATAAAAAATAAGACAAAGTCCTTGTTCTCGAATTCAGAGAAAAAAAGTAATATAAAAGCAGTAGGTTCAAAGCAAATCAGAATATAGAGTGTCTGGATGAGAGAAATTAATTCTACCTAGTAACGTTTAACACATATCTTGTTTCCTGGGTGTCAGGACCAGAACAAAGTTAAGCAGATCAGGAGAGGATTTACTAACTGCCAGGCCTACTGAGTGGCATATCTGTGTGCAAGCTGAGGAAGCACACAGATATGAGTAACCCCAAAACCCTCAGAATCGGGAGGTGGAAAATAACACCTACAAAAGTGGTTACAATCTGTGATCAACCCGGATTCCAGGAAGATAGACAGGTGGCTGGGCTCTTCATGGATGGGAGCACTCACCTGTGCTTACATAACACGGGAGGCGGGTAAACAAAGATAGTTCAGGGTCCATGCCCATCCCGGCGCGCATCCCATCCGGCCCAGACCAACTAGGGAGTGTCCGTTCCCATGGAGCTGAGCCCCGGCGAGAACTGATTCCGACCCTTTTATGGCTGAAGCCAACTCACCGACTCGGCCGCCGCTTCCTGCTCATCCACCGCCAGGGCCCACGAGTCAGTGGCCATGGTCCCGGGCGCGAGTGGGACGCTGGTGCTGGCGCACTTGCCGACTGGCGCGGCGCGATCGTGGGCTCCCGGGGTCGCGGTGAGCCCGGCTCCCGCCCCACCGAGGGGTAAGTCATTCGCACCGGCGCTGGGAACCGGAAGCGGCGCGCCGCAGTGACGTCGAAGTCCGCGTCGGCCCTGGCCCCTTTGGGGCAGTCCCTTCTGTCGCCTTCAGACCCCCACCCACAACCCTGCTTAGCTCACGCTCTCTTTTTTTCTTTTTTAAACATTTTTAAATTGATTTTAGAGCGAGAAGAAGGGACCGGGATAGATAGAAACATTGATGAGAGAGAAACATTGATTGGCTGCCTCCTCCTACTAGGGATGGAGCCTGCTGCTGGGACATGTGCCCTAACCGGGAATCAAACCAATGACCTCTCGGTTCATGGGTTGACCCTCGACCACTGAGCCATCCCGGCTGGGCTCGCACTTTCTTATTTAACAGCTAGACCCGAACTGGGGTAATTACCTTAACGGGTCTAAGCTCTTGTCAACTGCCCCCCCAACGGAAGAGCAAAACCACATTCCCGCTCAGGGTAGTGGCATAGAAGCGGCTCATAAGATTGAAGATCTCGGAACACAAGACCATTACAAAGAGTCACCAAAATGCATACTGAAACAAGCAGGTTTTCCCCCCTCACTTTTCAGGTTGGTAATTTCAGATGTCCAAGTGTTGGCCAGGGTGTTCGGAATCAGCCCTCTCAAACACCGTTTGATTGAAAATTTGTCCCAAAGCTAACACCACTGAGAGAAATTTCACCTTAAAAGATACTCAAGGAAGGTGCTAGGAAAATGCGTTCCAGATACAGGACCAGAGACAGGAGAGAGCAAGGATGTTTGCAGAGCCGAACAGACACAGTTTCAGCGGGTATTGACAAGAATCAGGGAAGAAGAGGTTGGTAGGTGGTCAAAGAAAAGTGCAGAATAGCTTAATGCGCAAATGACTTCACTCCTGGGAACCCCTCTCATCTGGCTTGACTTTCGAAGTTAACTGTGCCTAGATTAGAATCCCAGCTCTCCCATGTAAGGATCGTGTGACTGGGAGAATTATTAAAGAGGCAAAAGTATCTTGTGCTTTTAGAAAAGGTGAAATAAGGATTAAGTGTGCAGATGCTTCCTGCTAACGTCATATAAGCTTCTCTCCCCCTTGCTACTTCACTAGAAAAAAGCTGGGCGTTTTCCTGCACCGGAGAAAATGAATCCCCACTTCTCTCACTTTACCAATATTCCACTACATACAATAAATTAATTTCAAGCAGTAGTGGGCTCTATGTGGAACTTTACCTGGAGAATATGAATAAAAATGTTTGGGAAAGGATAAAGCAGCTCCCAGCAGTCCTTTACTTGTCATGATTCTTTTTCTCCTGCACCATTTAAAGAGTTAATTGGGAAGATTTTTTTTATACTACAGATGAGGATGTAAAAAAAGAAAAAGGCAAACACACAGCCCAGGAAGCCATGACCTACATTTCATCATGTCAGAAACAACTCTGGGAATATTTTGCCAGAGAAATTATATTGATGATCATAGGACTAATGGAGGTTAATGGATTTTTTTAAGTTTAATGAGGTTAAAAATTAAGTCATCTAACCCTAGCCGATTTGTCTCAGTATATAGAGCATTGGCCTGTGAATTGAAGGGTCCTGGGTTCGATTCCAGTCAAGGGCACGTGTTAGGATTGTGGGCTCAATCCCCAAATGGGGGCATGCAGGAGGGAGCCAGTCAATGATTTTCATCATTGATGTTTCTTTTTTTATTTTTTATTGATTTCAGAGAGGGAGGGAGAGGGAGAGAGACAGAGAAACATCAATGATGAGAGAGAATCATTGACTGGCTGCCTTCTGCACACCCCCTACTGGGGATCAAGCCTGAAACCCAGGCATGTGCCCTTGACTGGAATCAAACCAGGGACCCTTCAGTCTGCAGGCAGACACTCTATCTACTAGCCAAACTGGCTAGGGCTCATCATTGATGTTTCTATCCCTCCTTCTCCCTCTCCCTTCCTCTCTGAAATCAATAAAGATATAATTCTTTTAAAAATTAAGTCATCTAAGGTGTTGACTGTGTATAATAGGATATACTTGTGCAAAAAACAAAACAAAACCATAAACCAACACACCCAAAACAAAACAAACTCAGATATACCCTAGTACCTACTATACAAAATGTTTAAGATACACAAAACTGATACAGTGGCTTCTAGTGAGGGACTCTAGAAATCTGGGGTGGGAGAGACTTCCTTTCTGTTATGTACACTTGATCCTCTGAAATTTATTTTCCATGTGCATGTTTTCCTTTTAAAATTGTATTTCAGACAAACAAGAAAGGGAATAATATAACAAACATCTAGGTTACCCCCTCACGGCTTAAGAAATAAAACAATTATGACTCAATTGAAGTCCCTCCATAACCATCCTAAGAGACAGCAGTTCTCCTGAATTTGCTGCTCATCCTCCCCATAAATGCTTTTAGTATATGTTGTTTCTCTATTAAAAAACAACAGCCTAGCTGAGATGGCTCGGTGTTCAGCGCAGACCCATATACAGAGAGATCACCGGTTGGGCTTCCAGTCAGGGCACATACCTGGGTTTCGAGCTGGACCCTTAGTAGGGGACGTGCAGGAGGCAGCCCATGGGTATTAATGTTTCTCATCAATGTCTCTATCTCTCTCTCCCTCTCCCTTCTTTTCTCTCTAAAATCAATAAAAACATATTTAAAAGCAACAACTTAAAAATAAGCATCATGCCGAAACCGGTTTGGCTCAGTGGACAGAGCATCGGCCTGCGGACTGAAAGGCCCCTAAAAATAAGCATCAGGATTCTAGACTCGCCTACATCCACCTCCCCAAACCTGCACAATATGAGACTCCTGCTAAGGAGAAATCCGGTCTCCAAAATGGAATGTGGAGAGAGGACTCACAGGAATACAGAGCATCTGGATTTGAATTCAGCCTCCTGCATTTTATTCCCACGTGGCCTTGGGCAGCCTCTGCTCTGAAATCACCGTAAATCATCTCACTGTTCAAGGATGCAATGAGATCACCAGGTTAAGGCCATGGGTCCAGGACCGGGCTTATGGCGAAGGCTCGGGCCCCACCCCCTGTGGCAAGGCGAGAAAGACACCTAGATGTCGGAGAGAGGGCCATCCCCTACCCTCCGAAATACTCACGGCGCCCACGGGCAGGGAGACAGAAAGCACCTCCAGGCCTGACCTTGGCCTCGGCCAGCGGCCCCGGCCATCGCGCGGCAGCATGGCCGTTGCCCCGACCAACGGCCTCCCCAGCTCATTGGCTGTAGCGGGGGACCCGCCAGCCAATCAGCGCGCCAGGTTCCTGCGGGCAAAGGCTGAGTCCAGGCTCCAGTGGGGGCGCCTTGGTGTGAGTTTTGTCACTTTTCGTTAAATGTCCGGCTGCCTGGCTGGACTCGGGGACTCCAAGGGCAGGGCAGTTTCTGCTTTCTTTAATGCTGATCTTCAGGGACTAATGCGTAATAGACACTCATTTGGTGAATAGATAGATGCGGAATGCACACCCCTCGGTAGGTCAAACTTTTAAATCTTGGTCTCTGAACAAACAGGTGAATAAGTTCATTCTGGAGTTCAGGCCCTTGCTACTCCAGGTGTGATCCCCAGCAGTACAGCTGTCGCCAGGGAGCTTATTAGAAAGGGAAAGTCCCAGGCCCCACTCCAGACCTACTAAGTCAGGATCTACATTTTAAAGTCCCAGCTGATTACTTCAGCATCTTATCGTCTGAAAACAATGATTCAGTCACTCCCATTTGATCGGAGAGCAAATAAATGAACTTTCTAAGTCCATAGTATAGATGCTAAAAGTAGCCTAGGTGCGATGGAAGCATCAGAATCTAGGACCCATCCTTACAAAACTGAGTATTTTATTTTGAGCCCCTGTTATCGTCCTCATGCTCCAAGGTGAGGGTCTACCAATGTTCTGTTGCAGAGCAAGCCGTGTGTATAGCGTTACCTCTTATAATAGGCCTATTTGCTTAGCCCAGAATAAGAAGTTTCCTAAAATACACAATTGGCACATTGCATTGAGATAGCTTTCCTTCCACTATGTAGTTGACATCTACAAGAGACAAATATCATAGAGAACTGGGTAATTATCTGAATAATTCATGTAGAAAATTCATGTTTAGGAGAATGTGACTTTTGGACCTCAATTACAATCTCTCCTCATTGCCACTGAATGTGGTACCAGCAGGTGAAGTCCCAAAAGGAGACTCAAACCCTGAGCCAGCAGGGTTCTTGGCTTTGAGCAGGAAAGAATTCAAGAAGCAAGCCCGACAAGGGGTTAAAACAGAAGCCAGTTTATTGAGCAGAGAGGATAAGCAAGAAAAGCCACTTCACTGACAGAGTAGTGGACCCTTCTCACAAGAGAAGGAAGAGAGACGCCAATTGTCTCTTGAGATTGAGCTTATATCTGTAGTTTCTATGGCTAATTCCTGCCATGGGGAAATAAGAGAGTTGGGGGGCGGGGGGAGTTGAGAATAACTTGAACCTTTACAAGGTGTATTTTGTGTCCTTGTGTATGGATATGGTATGGTGAGTCGCTATTAATCTTTGTTCTGGAGACTCCTTATAGTCTGCTTTCATCTCTGGCCAGCTGAGTTCTGTGTCAGGCAGCATGTAACAGGCCCCTGACTTTAACTTTGTTTGACTTTATTAATTTATATAGTTCTCATGCTCCTCTCCTATATTAAGTGATAAATTTTAAAAAATTCTGTCTCTCATTCTTTCATCAGTATAGGTGCTGTGCTAACAAGAACAACTCTGGCAACATAGCAAAGTTATTGAGATGACAACCAATATTACTTTATTTAAAAAATGCAATTTATATAGTTTTAGCTCTCATATTCACTGTGGTGGCACGGCAGTCTGACCCATATTGCAGATTATTTAGGTTTAATATGCCTACTCTTTGGGGGCCCATTTGGGCCAGAACAAACACTTGTCTCTTGGTTTTGTCCTTTACTGTCTCAACCTCTTAGTGCCTCAGTTGTTAAAAGCAGGTAATAATTTTTTTTAAAAAGCAGATAATAATAGTAACTCATTATAAGGTTGTTATGAGGAGCAAAAGCTTAGATCAGTGCATGTTCAATAAATGTTAGATATGATGAAGATTATTGAATTGCTGTGATCTAGAAAGTTAATTTGGGTGATTTTTTTTTTTAAAACTGGCTTTTGAACTTTATCTATTTGTATAGGATGCTATATTACTTTAAGAAGTAAAATTTTTCTGACCAGCCCGCATGGCTGAATGGTTGTGCATCAACCTATGAATCAGGAGGTCACAGTTTGATTACCAGTCAGTGCACATGCCAGGGTTGCAGGCTCGATGATTCTCTCTCATCATTGATGTTTCTGCCTCTCTCTCCCTCTCCCTTCCTCTCTGAAATCAATAAAAATATATCTATTTTAAAAAGCAAAATTTGTCTGCAATATCTTTAATTTTGTTTTGAACAGTAGTACAATTGTATACCAGGGTATTTTGATATATCGGATGCTGTAGGTTATAGAGCATGGACTTAGGAATTAGAGGTGGGTTTGGATCCTGGCTTGGCACCATACTCTTCAGTGTGAACTTGGGCAAGGCAGTCACCTCATCAGTAAAAATGGCATGGCAGCTGACCAGCCTCATACAGTTTAAAAATTAAATGTTAGAAATAATCTATATGAAATTATAAAAATATATCTTTATTGTTTCAAAGGGAGGGAAAGGGAGAGAGAAACATCAATGAGAAAGAAACATCCATGGGCTGCCTCCTGCACGCCCCCTACTGGGGATCTAGCCCCCAACCTGGCCACGTGCCCTGACCACAATCCTCCTGGTGCCTGGGATGAAGCTCACCTGAGCCACACCGGCCAGTCATCTCGTGAAAATTTTAATACCATATACCTCACATATAAATATTAACTTGTTTTTCAAAGGCAAATGCAGGGGCAGATGCGAAATTCAATATTAAATTACTTCTCCCACAACTAAATCCAAGAAAGTCTGACAAGGACAAGTGTATCCATGGGCACATTATACCAGAATCTTTCAGGACTACATACCATTCTGTAACTAAAATGATCAAAACTATATATCAAGAGCTGTGACTTGTATCAAACACATGTCACCGTTTCCCCTTATTAACCATGTCAGCTATTGGGACTTTTTTTTATGGAAACTAAAACGTCAGCCCCAGGAGTCCGCACCCTACTCTGTCACGTGATGCACCCCTTTCCTTCTTTCCCCAGCCGTTGCATCAGCCAATTTAGAGCTGCCTTCCCAGAAACCCGCTGAGAAGCCCGGGTTGATTGGCATACTCATTGACCAATGAAGTCCCTTAGAGCTGAGGCGCGGTGGGGCGCTTTCCATCTGCGCGCTCTGATTGGACGGGGCGCTGCGCGTTGCGGCCGGCGGTGGTTTCTGCCTGTGCTTCTGCCCTGTGTGCGCCCACAGGTATTCGCGGGCCGCTGGCGGTGGGCTGAGCGAGGAGTGAGGCCCGGCGACCCTCGGGGGAAGCAGGCAGCCTTGGAGATATACCACAAGGGCGGCAGGGCCGGCGTCTGCGAGCGCAGCGGCTGCTTGGCCAGGCCTCGCGAGGCCTCTGGATTGGACCTTGGGCGGGAGCCGGGGCCCGGGCAGCGGACACGGCAGCCGAGCGCTGGAGTGGAGCGGCCTCCGGTGGCCTGAACGAGGACCAAGCTCTTGGGAGGATCCCGGTTGCCATTGACTACCCATCCAAAGCGGAGGTTTTCTTTCTCTTAAGTTTGTATCTCCTAGGGGTGAGCGGAACGTTGGTGGTCCAGGGTGGAATCTGAATTCTTAAAATTAGCTGAACAACTGACAGCCGGTCCGGGCCCCATCATGTTCAGCTATGCCTTTCTCAGTCGGTCTGCGTTTCCTGCTGTGCTTTTAAGTTATTCATCCCGAGTTTGTTCTTAGAGACTTATTAATACCCGGTTATGAAATTGTTAGCGACCACTCTTCTAGATGCTGAGGATACACCTGTCACGGGGAGCAAAAACCAGGCATGGTGCCCACTGGTGTGGCGCTGGCAGCCTGATGGGGAGGTGGCTTACACAAGCCAGCAAAGGCACGGGACTGAAGGAAGGGGCCCGGGGCTTGGAGAATAAAACAAGGAGAATCTGATCAACCAGGAGGAGCCTTCCTTAGATAAGTCTCTCTGAAATGAAGAGATCCAACATGAGAAATTAGAAAGAGGGGAACGTGGGAGTAGGGTGGCAGATGAAGGGCTTGGGGAAACGTCCCTGAAGGCTGGTGTGACTTAGGGTGCTCCGGACTCACAACTCCTGCCAGGAAGTGGGATCTGAGGACCCGCCTCTGTAGCCCATAGAGCCTGCCAGCTTCTTCTTCTTTCTTTTTTTTTTTTAAATATATTTTATTGATTATTTTACAGAGAGGAAGGGAGAAGGATAGAGAGTTAGAAACATTGATGAGAGAGAAACATCGATCAGCTGCCTCCTGCACACCTCCTACTGGGAATGTGCCCGCAACCAAGGTACATGCCCTTGACCGGAATCGAACCTGGGACCCTTCAGTCCGCAGGCCAACGTTCTATCCACTGAGCCAAACCGGTCAGGGCTGCCAGCTTCTTTATATTGCGTAGATGAGTGAGTGATGGTGGTGGTGGGGACACGGTTTTTAACAGCCCCAGGCTTTATTGGGCTTATTACTGTCCAATGTAGTGGATTCTTTTACATCATACTGAGGTTATTTCTGTGTATGACTGTCTCCCCATTAAAGACATCGACCCATTCACCTTGGTTCCTCGTACCATGGTACGCACTCAGTAAGTTGACTGGAGAAGCAGAAATGGAAAGTTCCTGCCTACTTGCCTCAGGTAGCCCATGTAGAGGGCAAGCAGTGAACACTGCAAAACAGCTAACATGGTGCCGTGCAGAATTGCCTCCGTAAATTCATCTTTGTCACCTTTATTGAGATTCATTGAGAGCATGATGAGGAGGGGTAAGGAAGAATGCGGTGTGACAGAGTTTCGAAAAACCCCAGCCTTGACTCCTTACCATGGACACAAAGTCCTCGCCTGTAGGCATTGCAGTCAGCTATTGATTTGGCTCTATCAACCAGTGTTTCACCATCTTTTTGATCAAAGGGCTTTTGTTTGAATAATGAGTTGATTGAGTTGTGAATAAATCAATTGAATTTTTGGTTAAAACAAAACCTGAGAGAGTTTCATGTTCACTGTATACAACCTTTAAACATTTT
>NW_006285234.1:1826955-1827384 GCF_000327345.1 Myotis davidii | reverse complement strand
GGCCTGAGCCCCTAGCCACTGAGCCACACCAGCTAGGGCAACAGAGGTTTTAGATCAAACCGTTTACCCGTGTCCTGCTTTGACTGACTTGGCCTAAGAAGGTAGGAGTCTTATGTAATGCCTACTTACCTCTTAGTTTTTTCCTCATTTTTTTCTTTGGTTATTTTCTGTAGGGTTACTTTCAAGATGGACTCAACCCTCACAGCAAGTGAAATTCGGCAGCGATTTATAGATTTCTTCAAGAGAAATGAGAACACCTATGTTCACTCATCTGCTACCATCCCATTGGATGATCCCACTCTGCTCTTTGCCAATGCCGGCATGAACCAGGTAAGGCTTTTCTCCCTTCTTCCTGGCTATTTGTCCACATAGGAGGCAGGAGAGCAGTGATAAAAGCAAAGCTTTCGGAGTCCGACAGAATCCCAGTTC
>NW_006285234.1:1805493-1826635 GCF_000327345.1 Myotis davidii | reverse complement strand
ACCAGGTAAGGCTTTTCTCCCTTCTTCCTGGCTGTTTGTCCACATAGGAGGCAGGAGAGCAGGGATAAAAGCAGAGCTCTCGGAGTCCGACAGAATCCCAGATGTGTCACTCACTGTGTGGTCTTGAGGAACTTACTTTATGTCATTGAATAATAATAGTGCTTGCCTTTTCAGCAATTCTCAACCTGTGGGTCGCGAACAATGAAAGTACATCCTGCATATCAGATATTTACATTACGATTCATAACAGTAGCAACATTACAGTTACGAAGTAGCAACGAAAATAATTTTATGGTTGGGGGTCACCACAACATGAGGAACTGTATTAAAGGCTCACGGCATTTAGGAAGGTTGAGAACCACTGCTTTAGATTGAAGAAAGGTGTAAATAAAGTTAATGCATTAAAAATGTTTAGCACAGTATTCGAGTAGGTACTCAAATATTAGCTATTCTTTTTAGTTGTGACAAGAGGCCCCGATATCCACAAATAAAACTTGTATGCCTCTCAAGAAAAATGCAACTAAAAGTAAAAATGTCAGGCCAAGTCAAAGCAGGACATGGGTAAACAGTTTCATCCTGTGTTTAGTCTGTTAAGTTTTGCCTTTGTTTTCCGCTAAGGAAAAAGCTGTTTTATTAGATTGAGAAGCTGGGTTAACCTGGCTGAGCCCTGAAGAGAGCTGTTAACTATTGCGATTCTCCTTCATATCTTCATTATCCTTGTTTTTTCTTTATAAAACAAGTCAGTGCTTCATGATTCTTTCAAAGCTTTGCTTTCATCCTTATTCTAGGACATGCAGTTTTATTGGGGTTTTTATAGTCTTTCTTTTTTTAAAAAATTGATTTCAGAGAGAAAGGGAGAGGGAGAGAGAGAGAAACATCAATGACGATGCCTGGCCAGTATAGTTAGTGGTTGAGCATCGATCTATGAACTAGGACAAGGGTCCTCAAACTACGGCCCGCGGGCCACATGCAAATACAAATATTGTATTTGTTCCCGTTTTGTTTTTTTACTGCAAAATAAGATATGTGCAGTGTGTATAGGGATTTGTTCATAGTTTTTTTTTAAACTATAGTCCGGCCCTCCAATGGTCTGAGGGACAGTGAACTGGCCCCCTGTTTAAAAAGTTTGAGGACCCCTGTACTAGGAGGTCACAGTTTGGTTCCCGGTCAGGGCACATGCCCAGGTTGCAGGCTCCTGGGCATCCAGTGGCGGGGTATGCAGGAGGCAGCCAATCAATGATTCTCTCTCATCATTGATGTTACTGTTTCTCTCTTTCTCTCTCCTCCTCTCTGAAATCAATAAAAATATATTTTAAAAAAAGAAGAAACATCATTTTCATTTTTAAAAAATTATAATTACTACCCTAGCTGGTTTGGTTCAGTGGATAGAGCATTGGCCTTCGAGCAAAGGGTCTCAGGTTTGATTTCGGTCAAGGGCACATACCTCGGCTGCAGGCTCCTCCCTGGCCCAGGCCCTGGTCAGGGTGCATACAGTAGTCAATCGATTGGTGTGTTTCTCTCACATTGATGTTTCTCTCTGTCTTTTCCTCTCCCACTCTTTCTAAAAATCAATGGAAAAGTATCCTCGGGTGAGGATTAAAAAATAAAATTATGATTACTAATTATTTCATTTTAATTCATTCAATTTTACATATTCACAAGTGGTTGGTAGTTACCGATTTGGAGAGGTCTAGTGGGAACAATAAGGCAGAGTTACACATATAACAATGGTATACCAAAACAAGGTGATAGATACTGTCTCCCTACACATCCAGTCATGTTGATTTTACTCCCTTAATGAAGGTCTCAATTTTTTTTCTTCCTGCTCACCTTTACTACGGAGCTAGTACATCGCTTTTTTTAAAAAATATATTTTTAGCCAAACCGGTTTGGCTCAGTGGATAGAGCTTCGGCCTGCGCTTGCATGTCCCCTACTGGGCATAGAGCCCACAACCCGGGCATGTGCCCTTGACTAGAATGGAACCTTTAGTCCGCAGGCTGATGCTGTATCCACTGAGCCAAACCGGCTAGGGTGCCAGTCCATCGCTTTTAGAATAAGTCCTTCCAGAAAGATGATACAAACCCTGACGGTCAGATTTGCAAGGAAGCACATATTTCAGCGCATCCACCTTTGGCTGTTACCTTAGGTCTGGCAGGCCTTTCCCCTGCACGGTCGTGTCACTGGTGGGGACCATTAGAGAACTAGAATCGGGGAGAAGCTGCTCCAAGATAGGTTGCCCTGCTGTAGCCTCGCAGGGCCACCTGCCTCTGAGAAGCTGCTCTATTCCTGGCTAATTCAGTCACAAACGGAACAGTTTGTGTGTGCTCTCTTCCTGTCAGTGTGTGGCCACCTAGTCTGCCTACAGCTCTTTAAAAGTTGAAATGTGCCCTTTTTTTCAGTTCAAACCCATCTTCCTGAACACTATTGATCCGTCTCACCCCATGGCAAAGCTGAGCAGAGCTGCCAATACCCAGAAATGCATCCGGGCCGGGGGCAAGCACAATGACCTGGACGACGTGGGCAAGGATGTCTATCATCACACCTTCTTTGAGATGTTGGGCTCCTGGTCTTTTGGAGATTACTTCAAGGTAAGATCAAAGCAGGAGGTCTGTTGGGGTTTTGAGCAAAATAGTCATTACCACTGAGGGAAGCGGATTCTAATTTTGCTTGTCACTTAGGAGTAAATCTAAATGATGATATTTTAAGACTTCGTGGTGGCAATACCTATAATTTTATGATTACAGTTCACATTTGGATTTCTTGCATAAATCAATAATCAATCCTGAATTCTGCTGAGTTTATTTATTTATTTTTAAAAATATATTTTTATTTATTTTAGAGAGGAAGGGAGAGAGAGAGAAACATTAATGATGAGAGAGAATCATTGATCGGCTGCCTCCTGCACACCCCACATTGGGGATCAAATCTGCAACCCGGGCATGTGCCCTGACCAGGAATTGGACCATGACCTCCTCGTTCATAGGTGGATGCTCAACCACTGAACCATCCATGCTGGCCGGGCGTCTGCTGAGTATATAATGAAGATGTTGTCATTTTCTATCTGTGTTCTCAGGATCTGGACTTACTGTCCTCATACTAAATAGTAGAATAAACCAAACACTGGCTTGGCCATGTTCCATATCTTCCTTTTCGTTCCTTTTTGTAGGAATTGGCATGTAAGATGGCTCTGGAACTTCTCACCCAAGAGTTTGGCATTCCGGTGGAAAGACTTTATGTTACTTACTTTGGTGGGGATGAAGCAGCTGGCTTAGAACCCGACTTGGAGTGCAAACAGATCTGGCAAAACTTGGGGTAAGATTTCAACTCACATTTGATGAGAATGGAGGAGTAAAGTGATTGGTGCCAGAGTAGGCTTTTAGGACTTGGAGTACATTGCCATTTCCCATTTCACGATGGAGGTGGGGTGACTGAGTAATTATCTTTAGGTATGCTCATTGTTTCTTAGTACGTTTGATTGGTCATTCTATTTTGGAAAGCCAACATGAAGTCATATTTTTTAAGTTTTGTATATTTTTAGAAATTGTGCATATAATTCATGTGTTGTAGAAATCCAAACTACATAGAAATGTAAAAATAGGAATTAGAAGATTTCTAAGATTAACCATTGTTAATAGTTTGATATCCCATATATACTCTTCCAGGCCTTTTTTATATTTCTGTAGCCCTATGTGTATCTTTTTCAACAGAGTGATATTATTAATATGAAACAGTTTATTTCTTATGGAAATGTAATGGCATCAAACAGGTCTAGGACAAAGGAAGTTTTTTGTTTTTTACTTGGGGATGTGGAATGAGGAGGGGTGGAGAGCTTGGTTAGGGATGCAGGAGAGGAGTAGTAAAAGCCATTTGAGTTTTTAAAAATATAAGATAATTCTAAAGTAAAATCATGTAGCGTAAAAGGAACATGATAGATGAGCTGTATGTGTTCTGTGCTTTAGACGGAATAGGATTTGTGAAGTGCTGTATCAAAAGTGGAGAGATGTACCCTGTAGACAGCTGGGGTGCCCATGGTGCCCTTGTCTCATCTTCTTGTTCTTTTTACTGAACCCTGCTGTTCTTTAGTACATAGCTTTTAAAAAAAATACTATCAATGACCTTAAGCTAATATCTTTTTTTTCTTTTAAATCCTCACCCAAGGATATTTTTCTTTTTAAAAAAATTTTTTAATTGATTTCAGAGAGGAAGGGAGAGGGAGAGAGAGAGATAGAAACATCAATGATGAGAATCATTTATTGATTGGCTACCTCCTGCACACCCCCTGCTGCGGATCGAGCTCGCAACCCAGGCATGTGCCCTTGACTGGAATCAAACCTGGATCCCTCAGTCTGCAGGCCGATGCTTTCTACACTGAGCCAAACCAGGGCTAAGCATGTCTTTTTAAAAAATATGTTTTTATTGATTTCAGAGAGAGGAAGGGAAAGGGAGAGAGATAGAAACATGGATGATGAGAGAAGCATTGATCGGTCGCCTTCTGCACTCCTCCTGTTGGGGATTGAGTCCACACCTGGGCATGTGCCCTGACCAGGAATTGAACCTCGACCTCCTGATTCATGAGCCACACCAGCTGGGCTTCTGCATAACTTTTTAGTACACTTAAGCAAGGCAGCCTTTCTTTCTTTCCTTTTTTAACTTTTACTTCAGTTAATTATTCCATCCAGCTTCCCCTTGTGCTTGGCCTAAAATTCCTACTTGGTTAGACTCAATAGTCTAATGTACTTGGGCATTTTGGGCAGTAACATATGTAAAACTTAAATACTGACCTTGACTTTTTTTTTTTTTAAAATATATTTTATTGATTTTTTACAGAGAGGAAGGGAGAGAGATAGAGAGTTAGAAACATCGATGAGAGAGAAACATCAACCAGCTGCCTCCAGCACACTCCCCACTGGGGATGTGCCCGCAACCAAGGTACATGCCCTTGACCGGAATCGAACCTGGGACCCTTGAGTCCGCAGGCTGACGCTCTATCCGCAGAGCCAAACCAGTTAGGGCGACCTTGACTTTTTGAGTCCTGTTTTACTTGGCTTTCTCTGTGTCTGTGCTTTGTTTATTAAGTAAGCACAGTCTTTTTGGATTGCTTTATTATAATAGCAACTTTCAGCAGTCAGCTATTTTTGAAACGGTTTAATCTTATTAGATTCTTTTTGGTATCATTTTAAGGTAAAATATAGATGACTAATATGAGAGGTAACTTTAATCAGATTTTTTAATTTTTTTTTAACACTTATACTGTCATATAGTCATTTTTTAAAATGAAGAACCATTTGTCAAGAAAATATTTGCTTAGATTCTAGTCGTATGCAGTATAAATGTTTCCATTTTTAATGTGTTCCTTTCTAGGTGTTATCCATATTTTTGCATATTTTTATTTAGTCATGTTTGGAGCATATGTATATTTTGTATCCTATTGTTATCACTCTTGAGAAGAATCATGTTCTGACTCTTTAGCAGGGTCTGTATGTAGGCTTGGCATTAGTAATTGCCAGAGAGTGGTCCATCTTTGTAGAAATTTATAAGGATCTCTTTTTGCAGCGGATGCAAGTCTGTGCTAAATCCTGTCTGTGGTTATAACTGGGCTTATCCTTCCCACTGTGTGCAGGGTGGATGACACCAAAATCCTCCCCGGCAACATGAAGGATAACTTCTGGGAGATGGGTGACACAGGCCCGTGCGGTCCCTGCAGTGAGATCCACTATGACCGGATCGGAGGTCGGGATGCTGCACATCTTGTCAACCAGGATGACCCCAACGTGCTGGAGATCTGGAACCTCGTGTTCATCCAGTATAACAGGTGGCCTTGGGATCCTGGACCATTCCTTCTGAGATATCCCATATATATTCTCCCAGGCTTTTCTCATATTTCTGTAGCCCTGTGTGTATCTTTTTAGACAGTGTTATTCTTCATATAAAAGTTTATTTCTTATGGAAATGTAATGGTGTCAAACAGATCTAGGACAAAGGAAGTTTGGGTTTTTGGTTTTATGTCCTTGGGCTGCACAGAGAGGAATCAGGCGTGTAAGCTGTCTTCTCATCCTGGTCTCTGGGGACAGTGGGACAGTGCTAACGCAGGCACCAAAGGCATCATGGCATCTTGTGGCCATTCTTTTATTTCTCAAGTTTTCCCTCTGATCTCTGGGTCAGAGCTAGGGCTATTCTTTTATAAATGAATTTTATTCCCCATGATACCGACTTGAAGGCTATTTCTGTAATGTCATTTGGGCCATTATTTTATTTTTTTGAAAAATAATATATTCTTTTTAGTCCTTAACCAAGAATAATTTTTTCCATTGATTTTTTTTTTTTTAAGAGAGAGTGGAAGGGAGGGGAGAAACAGAGAGAGAGAGAAACGTCTATGTAAGAGAGACATATCGATTGGTTGCCTCCCACCCTCACCCCATTTGGGACTGGGGATAGAGCCTGCAACTGAGGTACATGCCCTTGGCCAGAATCGAACCCAAGACCCTTCAGTCCGTGGGCCAGTGCTCTATATACTGAGCCAAACCTCTAGGCCTAGACTGTTATTTTAAAGCTTAAATTTTCTGAAGCTTTGCCTCCCTTCTAAATGCACCCCAGAGTACTTCTTACCTTTCTCTCTTCACTCCCCTCCTCCCACCAAATCAGGCAGGGGCAAATGACAAGAAGTCCCCATCTGCAAGCTGCTGCGTAAATGCGTTTTAATCGGCAAGGAGAGCTGAGTCCTCTTTTCAACTTCTTTTTTCTCTGATCATGCAGGGAAACCGATGGAACTCTGAAACCTCTTCCTAAGAAAAGTATTGACACAGGGATGGGCCTGGAGCGACTGGTGTCTGTGCTGCAGAATAAGATGTCCAACTACGACACTGACCTTTTTGTCCCTTACTTTGAAGCCATTCAGAAGGTACTGGCCCTTTTGCAAACATTGCCAACTTGTGTGGAAGTTTCCAGGCTGGGCTCTTAGCAGTGCTGTCAAAAGTTGAATAACCAGATGCTTTGCCAGCTGAGGGTCCTGTGACCATCTGCCAACTTTATTGTTAATAACACAAGGCTCTGGGCACAAGGCACTATAATGTGTGGAGAGCAGGGCGCTGGCTGGAGGCTCTTCAGTCCCACTGCTCTCACCGTTCTTGGCAAGAGGTTCGTTCTTTCTCCTAATGCCCCTCAGTCCTCTCGGAACCTCCTAGGGCAGTGGTTCTCAACCTTCTGGCCCTTTAAATACAGTTCCTCATGTTGTGACCCAACCATAAAATTATTTTCGTTGCTATTTCATAACTGTAATGTTGCTACTGTTATGAATCGTAATATAAATATCTGATATGCAAGATGGTCTTAGGCGACCCCTGTGAAAGGGTCGTTTGACCGCCAAAGGGGTCGCGACCCACAGGTTGAGAACCGCTGTCCTAGGGCAAGGCAAGGCCAGAAAGGCTGTTTCCTCATGTGCTGCCTCCTGGATTTTATCTGTAGGGCACAGGTGCCCGGCCGTACACTGGGAAAGTTGGTGCTGACGATGCTGATGGGATTGACATGGCCTACCGGGTGCTGGCTGACCATGCTCGGACCATCACTGTGGCTCTAGCCGATGGCGGCCGACCTGACAACACAGGGCGGGGGTATGTTACATATGGGGCGATGTTAGGACTCTGTGCAACTTAGAGCTATGTTTTATTGTTTTCTTTGTCTTCTAGGTAGTTGGAGGGAAACTTTGTTTAGGGATGAAGGGAGTTTCAGATCACACTAAAGAGTTGTCGCTTTATTAATTCTTTGCTGCTAAGTACAGATGATACGGATTGATAGAATATTGGTAGCAGTGGGGTAGGGGTAGGTCTTGACTAGCTCCAGGCAACTTCGTTACTGACAGGCAGGGTCTGGGATGGGGGAATCAAGTCCACCATTTGGTCTGCACTTGCCTCCATCTCTGAGGTCAGGAAAACAAGCAATGATTACCCCAGATCAACATTGATGCATATTTGTGGATATGTTACTGCGTTTTGTGCTAGAATTCATGTTAATGAGATTGGGGAATGCAAAAAGAAGCAATCATAGGATAAAGGAAAGGCTTTGAAAGAGAATGACAAAAAGTTGGTCATCTTGCTTTGGGTCGAATTCCAAAGAACTACTACAAAATATTCAGCTGGGACCATATCTAACGGAGGACTGGGTTCTACCTCTTATAGGTATGTGCTGAGACGGATTCTTCGCCGGGCTGTGCGATACTCCCATGAGAAACTCAATGCCAGCAAGGGTTTCTTTGCTACATTAGTAGACGTCGTCGTCCAGTCCCTGGTAGGTCTGTTTCCCTGTTTGCTGCTTCTATACCAGGCACATACCTTGAGGGGGCCCGGGAGGAAGGTAGCATACTGTCAATGAGCATTTTTAGAGGGGGTCATGGAATAGTCCCTGGCTTCCCTGGGCCCACATCTCTGTTTCCCCTTTGCCAGGGAGATGCATTTCCTGAACTAAAGAAGGACCCAGATATGGTGAAGGACATCATTAATGAAGAGGAAGTGCAATTTCTCAAGACTCTCAGCAGAGGGCGTCGCATCCTGGACAGGAAAATTCAGAGCCTGGGAGACAGCAAGACCATTCCTGGTGAGGACCAGTTTAGTTTTTTCCTTTCTCCAACGAGGCTGTTTCGTCTTCCAGGAAGAGACAAACCCTTTTTTCACAAACGGACAGGACTCCCATGCCTCCAGAGGCTGAGCATGGCTTGGTTAGACTGCTTGTGGTGTAAAATTGGGTTTATATTAAAATTATAAAATACATTATTATGATAAAGTATTCAAACAACATACAAGTAAAAGTGAAAATTCTTTTTCCCAAATATGTTTCTCAGAGGTAACAGCTCTTAAGAGCTGGGTGTATTCAGGACGATTCTCTATTTGCATACAAATGTGTGCGTGTGTGCGTGTGTGTGTGTGTGTGTGTGTGTGTGTGTGCGCGCGCGCCAGCAAAAATAGGAATATATAATACATATTGGTTTTTGAAAATTGCTTTATTTTTTTACCAGACAGAACAAATTAATTCTGAAAGTTTTTTTCTTTTTGAAATATAATATAATTTACAAGGGGAAAGGCTGATGAATTTCACAAACTGAACACTTTTTTAGATTAAGAAACAGAACTTTACTAGGAGACTTCTTGTGCTTCCTCCAGGTCATTTCCAAAAAGTTTGATGGCTTTTCTGACAAGCGCATGGACCCAGTACTCACCTTGTCTCTTTAATCCCTCTGTCACTGTCAGCGTCCTCCCGGGAAGGGCTTGGGGGCGAAAGGCAGGGGCCGTCCACATTACTTGACACACTTCCTTTGTGCTGTGCAGGGGACACTGCTTGGCTTCTCTATGACACCTATGGCTTTCCAGTGGATCTCACCGGTCTGATTGCTGAAGAGAAGGGGCTGGTGGTAGATATGGACGGCTTTGAAGAGGAGAGGAAACTGGCCCAGGTAAAGAATTTGGGGAGTGAGCAGGAGACCCAACACCTACCAAGGCAGGACTTGGCTGCAAAGCAAGGAAGAGTTTCCATTCATTAAAGTCTTTGAAATCCCATTTTCCCTAGACCAGTGGGTCTCAGCTGGGGGCATTTTGGCACCCCAGGGGACAGTTGGCAATAATGTCTGAACATATTTTTGTTTACACAACAGGGGCATGCTACTCGCAGAGTAGAAACCAGAGATGCTGCTCACACCCTACAGTGCATAGGGCGGCCCCATAACAAAGAATTATCTGCTGAGATGGAAAAACCCTGTTCTAGAGTTTGACGTTGGACATAGTTTAGCAGCTTTGAGTTTTTCTGCATTCGGGTAACGATGCTTGCTTCTCTTACTGGCAGCTGAAGTCACAGGGCAAGGGAGCTGGAGGGGAAGACCACATTATGCTGGACATTTATGCTATCGAAGAGCTTCGGGGCAAGAGTCTGGAGGCTACAGATGACTCTCCAAAGTACAGTTACCTTTCGGACTCCACTGGGAGCTACGGTATGTTACTGAGCTTGTCTGGAGGGTTTGCAAGAGACACCTAGGGTGTCTGTGGTAGCCTCTCCGTCGGTGTTGTATAGTCACGCTGTGTAATTTCATACTCAGAGACCCTTGGTTGGTTTTCTTAACTCTCTTGAAGTAATTCTAGATCCATAGGGAGTGTTTTGTTTTTAGTTACAGGGAGATTCCTTGTACTCTTCACCCAGTTGCCTCTCATTGTAACATCGAATAGGAAATCAGGACATTATCTGATTCACGGTGGCTGTTGAATTTGGCATTGGGGATAGTAATATTCTAAGTTATGAAAAATCAAACAGGCACTACATGTTTTTCCTCTTTTGCTCCAGCAGAGATATCTAAATCTATCCAAGCAAGCTCACAAAAGAGTATATTCTTTGCGAATTGACCTTGCAGTAGGGGACTTATTACTACTATTAAAGAACTACTAGTCACATTCACCGAGTTTCTGCTCAGAAGCTGAGTTAGGGTGACCAGCTGCCCGTTTTCCCAGAACTGTCCCAGTGCTGACACTGAAAGTCTCGCATCCCAGGAAACCCTTGGGTCCAAGCAAACCAGGACAGTTTGGACACCCTGTGAGTGCTGCATTCTCTGGTGGGAAGCCAGTGTGTTAAGCCTTTTCGTGGAGTCTGGTGAGCTTGCTTCCAAACAAAATTAGATAATTAGGCCCTAACGAGAGTTTGAGAAATAGAATGCAGCAAAAGCCTGGTAAGAACGTGTGACCGAAGTCATTGACCCGCTTCCCCTCCTGTGCAGCGTTTGAGAGCACAGTGGCTACAGTGATGGCTCTGCGCAGGGATAAGATGTTTGTGGAGGAAGTGTCCACGGGCCAGGAGTGTGGCGTGGTGCTGGACAAGACCTGTTTCTATGCTGAGCAAGGAGGGCAGATCTACGACGAAGGCTACCTGGTGAAGGTTGATGACAGCAGTGAAGACGTGAGCCAACATGCATGCTTCGTTGTGAGCCAGAGAGGGGGTCTGACAAAGGGCCAGGCCTGGTCTGGGGTAGCTTTGCTGGCTCCTCAGCCCTCAGCCTTGGGGAGCAGACACACCGAGTTTTGGCTTGTGTTCCACAGTCTGTATTTTTGAAGCTGAGGGAGCTGCTTATTGCACCATGTTGCTTTCATAGCCATGAGGTCCCCTTGTAGCAGGATCCTCACCGCCAGATGCCTGGGTAGATCCTCGGTTCCTCTGTGCTTTCCTCATAAATAGGGAGAGGCAGCTCAGAGGGGCAGGCGTCCTTGTCAGAGTCTCAGCCTTTAGCTCTGCCACTGCTGACTCTGTGGTCTCGGATGAGTGTCCTAGTCACATATGGGTCCATGTATAAGATGGCGTGTGCATATAATGTAAACGTGTACACAATGGTGCGTGTTATGTATAGATAACAAACACATGGCATTAATGGTGTATATACACGCATGCCAGTGAGGAGTGTCTTAGAGAAAGGTGTATGTATAATTTGTATCTGTAAAAAGAATGTGTATATATACACATTTGTTGGTTTATTTATTGGTCTCCTCCTTGACTCCCTTCAGAAAACTGAGTTTACAGTGAAGAATACTCAGGTGCGAGGAGGGTATGTGCTACACATAGGAACAATCTATGGCAACCTGAAAGTGGGGGATCAGGTCCGACTGTTTATTGATGAGGTGAGTTGAATTATGCTGGTCAGCATTGAATCTGTTTAGTATTTACCTCTTTTTTTTCTTTCTTTTTAATTTATCAATTTGGGAGAGACACAGAGAGAGAAACATCGATTTGTTGTTCCACTTATTTCTGCATCCATTGGTTGATTCTTGTATGTGCCCCAGGGATTGAACCTGCAACCTTAGCATTTTGGGACCATGCTCTAACCAACTGAGGTACCTGGCCAGGGCATCCTTTTTTTTTTTTAAATTTCAGCTTTATTGAGGTATAATTGACATATAAAATTATAAGGTATTTTAAAGTTCAGTCATACGCCACTTAACAATGGGGATATATTCTGGGAAATGCGTCGTTAGGTGATTTCATCATTGTGCGAACATCAGAGAGTGCACTTACACAAGCCTACATGTTATGGCCTATTACACCTAGGCTGCATGGTATATCACCGTTGTATATGTGGCCTGTCATTTACTGAAACATCGTTGTGCAGCACATGACTGTACATCACAGTGATTTGATATATTTACTGTTCATCTCCTCCTTGGCTATAAATTGGTCCATAATTATAAGGGATGAATCTGAGAGTTAAATTTATATATATGTTCCCATGTCAGACCACAGTGATTTCCATTGTGATCCTATAGACTTGTTTTCATGAATTGCCTTTCTCCAGGTTAACTTCAAACACTTCTTCAGGACCCAAGGATCCTGTATTAAGTAAGAATTAAGAAATTGATTTTAGCCCTGGCATGTACCTGAGTTGCAGGTTCCATCCCAGCCCCAATTGGGGCTCATGCATGCAATGTTTCTCTCTCTCTCTTCCCCTCCCTCTTCTACGCTCTCTAAAAATCATGGGAAAAAATATCCTCGGGTGAGGATTAACAACAAAAGAAATAGATTCTATTGTATGTGACAGAGCTCCAAAATAACAGTAACTTTAAATAAGATAGAAATGTGTTTCTCACCTAAAAGTCCAGGCTTATAAAGTTATTGGGCCCAGCTTTTCCTTGCTTGTTGCTTTGCCATCATTCCTGGGGTGTTGCCCTTGATTTCATGGTCCAAGAAGGTAGCTATCAGATTGGTTTTCTGGGTCAGGGATCGGCACTGTTTTAGAAAGGGCCAGATTGTAAATACTTGGGCATTTTGGGACATAACTGTCTCTATCATAACTACTCAACTCCGTCGTTGTGGCACAAAAGCACCATAGACGATATGTACACATATGAGTGTGGCTGTGTTCATAAGCCTATTTATAAAAATGGGTGACTAGATTTGGCTCATAGGCCATGGTTTACCACCTCCTGTTCTAGGCAGGGGGAAGGCATGCCCTTTCCCCTGAAGGGTGTGCTTACAGCTCATTGACCAGAACTTATCACATGGCTACACTTAGCTGCAAGAGAAGCTAGACAACGTAGTCTTTATTCTGGGCAGCCATGTGTCCAACTAAAACTTCTAGTACTTGGGAAGATGGGGGAAGCGAGTATTGGGGGACAACCAGCAGTCTGTTGCAGATCCCTCCACAGCCGCCTCTCTTTACAGCCCCGACGTAGACCTGTCATGAGCAACCATACAGCTACCCACATTCTGAACTTTGCCCTGCGCTCCGTGCTTGGGGAAGCTGACCAGAGAGGCTCCCTGGTTGCGCCTGACCGCCTTCGGTTTGACTTCACTGCCAAGGGAGCCATGTCCACCCAACAGATCAAGAAGGCTGAGCAGATTGTTAACGAGATGATTGAGGCAGCTAAGGTAGGTTGGGTCATGAACCTCACTCCTTCCTGCACCATCACTTTCTGTCCACAGAGTGTCAACCCAAATGCTCTCGCTCCATCGTACCATATTCTGTCCCGCACGCAGGTTTGCTTAAAGCAGTGATTCTCAGACTGTGCTCAGTGGGGGCAGTGCTGGTGCTCAGCAGAGGGTCTGAGGGCCTCTGGGGAGCGGCAGGGAGAGGTCTTCGCTCCGCTCCCTGCTCAGGACAACCAGAGCTCTTCTAGTACGTCTGGTTTACATAAAGCACATCCATGTAAGATTTATTCACAGTGTATCAAAACATTGTTGGAAACTTCTGTTTTGATTCCCTCGACTGTACATAGCACCTTCCTTCAGGAGGCTGTGGGCAGGCAGAGCCGGATTAGAAACCCAGAGCCCTGCCTGCAGGACCACACTCGTCGTCGTGCTCCCTGCTGACCGCCAGAGACCTTTCCCAGCCTCTGTTCCGTCTTCTTTCCCCGCAGCCCGTCTATACCCAGGATTGTCCCCTGGCAGCAGCGAAAGCCATCCAGGGCCTGCGGGCTGTGTTTGATGAAACCTATCCTGACCCTGTGCGCGTCGTCTCTGTTGGGGTCCCAGTGTCCGAGCTGCTAGACGACCCCTCCGGTCCTGCTGGCTCACTCACTTCTGTTGAGTTCTGTGGGGGAACGTGAGTACCTCGGGGAGCAGTAGTGGGGCCAGTGGCATTACCGCTGGCGGATGTAGGTCCTAGACCAACTGTAGTTTATCTAAGGTTTGAACAAAGCCCCAGAAGCGCAGTTGGCAAACAGCACCCCAAGGATCCCAGCATGGCAGTGCTTGTGAGCCTCCTAGGAGGGGGAGGCACTTCCCACACACTGTTTGCTCTTGTTCCTGTGCTGATCCCAGACGAGTTGGGATTCTTGGCCTGTGGATTCAGGATTCAGCAAGGCCATAGAGTGCTCATCCAGCTCCTGGTCTGGTCCCAGCCCCTTTCCCTTCTGGGGGCCTCACTTCACTCCCTTTGCTGCTTGAACAGCCTCTGAGCTGTTAATCTCATTGTCTCAGAGCCCGAGTCAGGCCCCACGGTAGGCCCAGCTCAATTTGGCTTGGGATAGCCACTTATTTCCGCCAACTTGAATTCCTCCATAGCACTTGGTACCTCCCTGGGGTCTTCCGGGGATGGTTCTGGTGACCTGGGAAGTTCCTCCTTCTGAAGGAAGCCTGGTGAAACATTTGGGCCTTGGTAGGGCTCATCCAGGGCCTCCTGCAGACCTCAGGCTGGCAGGGAGCAGGAGAGCATGTGGAGGGTGAGGGAGTATATGGGGACCAGGGTCCAGGCCTAATTCTGCCTTGACGCTTTGCACAACACTCTTTAGAGCACAGAACACAGCTTTCAAAGGCTCTATGCCTCACAGGATGACCGAGATATAATGAGAATTTGAGGTTCTCTGAGCAACAGGGAACAAAACCTGTTTGTTTAAAGGGTTGTAGGATTTTAAATTAATCTCCAATATTCTCAACTAGTGAACTGGGATTGAAGAATATAGCTTATGTTCCACCAGAGAGAACCAAAAACATGAATGAATGTAGAGCCCGCCAGCAGTTATATAGTATTGGGTATTAGGGACTACAGTTTCATTTGATCTCATTTGATTTTCCCAACAGCCCTGTGAGGGAGCATAACACTTATTCATACATGAGAAAACAGGCTCAGAAACATGGCGTCTTGCTTAGTGTCACAAAGCTCTCAGCCTCTTCCTGGCCAAGCTGGATTCTGAAATTCTTTTAAACATGCAGGGCCTTTTCCCACTGTGCCCTTTAGGGAGCTTCCCTAGGACTGACCTCGAAGGGCTCAGGGCTGCAGAGCCAAGGGCTTCAGGGGTGCAGTGGGGACCAGGGTACCTGGGCTTCCTCATAACCACGGGTTTTGTGTTCTGCCATCAGTCACCTGCAGAATTCGAGTCACGCGGGAGCTTTTGTGATTGTGAGTGAAGAAGCGATTGCCAAGGGCATCCGGAGGATCGTGGCTGTCACAGGTGCTGAAGCCCAGAAGGTGAGCAGATTGGGGGGTTCGTGGCTTAACGGAACAAGGCAAGAGGAGCTTAGTCTGCAGATCCACAGATGGTGATGTGGCTGCTGCAGTCAGAAGCAGAAGTACAGGGCTGCCCCCAAATGTTCCCAGTTACCTGGCGGAAGCAAGCCACTGCAGAGGACTTCATAGCTATCTTACTTTTAATCTGTGTAGTACACGCAAATCCTGCCCTGTGTCCCGTTATAGATCTGTCTAGGAAGGTTAGCCATGGTTTTGCTGTGATTTCCAGTGTCCCCAGCACTTACCCTCGCTCGTCCCCCTGGGGGTACGTGCCTAGTTTGAGATGGGAACAGTTGTGTGGGGTGGGACTAGCTTGTGCCTGATGTGTGCTGAAGCCTCCTAACTTAGGACTTCTCCGTTACCCTCTGCCCCGGAGCTAGTGCAGCCTTTCCGCTGGCCAGGCATGTGAGGAAGGTGCTCCGTTTTGGGTCAAGAGGCTGCAAACACTTGCTCCCTGAAGGAAGAGAAACTTCTGGTATCTTAGGGATGTGTTGTTCCATCGCCTGCCATCAGTGTTGGCCACAGTTGTTTATAGGCAGAATAGTGAAGCTGAAAGGCACCTGGAGTTGACAACTCTGACTGTCCCCTCCCAGGCCCTCAGGAAAGCAGAGAGCTTGAAGAAGTCTCTCTCTGTCATGGAGGCCAAAGTGAAGGCCCAGACTTCGCCCAACAAGGACGTGCAGAGGGAGATCGCTGACCTTGGAGAGGTAGGGCGGCTCTCCGCTCCTCAGGGCCTGCTCAGTGCTGGATCCTAGGCCTGGTGACCAGACACACCCTTTCTTGAACCCTCAAGTCTTGGCTCTCAGTGCCGTGGGCCCTGGGACTGACTTCCGCTGTCACGCAGCCTTGCAATAGGGAGTCCATGGATCCCGGAACCTGCCTGCTGCCCCCATTGCCAGTAGCAGGGGGCCATCCCAAGCACGAGTGCACACTGGTGTGGAGGGAGTTTGGGGAGGTGCTGTGGGTGCCCAGTTTCCAGGCCTTCCGGTGTTTGTTGCTATTCGGGGACTTCCAATAGCCCTTCACAGGCTGTGTTCACTACTTGGTAGGGACCAGGTCTTACAGGGTTCCCATCTCTTTATTCTGCCTCTTTCTCTCCAGTCCTGTTTGTTAAAACTGCTGTAGTTAACCCTGGCTGGTGTGGCTCAGTGCACTGGAGGGTCTCAGGTTCCATTCCCGGTCAAGGGCACATACCTGGTTGCAGGTCTGATCCCCAGCCTGGTCAAGGCACCTGCAGAAGGCAACCAATCACATTGATGTTTCTCTCTCTTTCTTGCTCCCCTCCTCCACCCCCCTCTTCCACTATTTCGGAAAATCAATGGAAAAAATATCCTCAGGTGAGGATTAACAAAAAAATGAAGTGCTGTAGTTATTCATAAGTGACTGACTGCAATACTATTTTTTTGTTTTCTCTTTTCTTCTGGACACTCATCAGGGAGGACTTTAGTGTTCAAAGCGAGAGGAGTGGGGTGGGCTGGGCTGGAACCTCACATCCTAGCTCCTTGTGGTTCATATCTGAATGGTCTTCTGGTTCCAGGCCCTGGCCACTGCAGTCATCCCCCAATGGCAGAAGGATGAATTCCGGGAGACTCTCAAATCCCTGAAGAAGATCATGGATGACCTAGACCGGGCTAGCAAAGCTGATGTCCAGAAGCGAGTGAGTCCTGGCAAAGCTGGTGGCTGAAGGGAACCAAGAGGATTTACCCAGCAAAGACTGCTGTCTGGGTGTCGGTCTGGGCCTGAGACCTGAAACCTCTCCAATGGACCTTCCTCCCTTGTAGGTGTTGGAGAAGACAAAGCAGCTCATTGACAGCAACCCCAACCAGCCCCTCGTCATCCTGGAGATGGAGAGCGGCGCGTCAGCCAAGGCAACCCAGGGGCAGGGCTCCAGGGGCTGGGTCTCCAGGCATTGCTCGGTGCCTGTCCACTGCTTGTCTCCTCTCAGGGGCTCATTAACCCTCTGGTGGCTGCAGTCTGAGCTTTGTGGCTCAGAGCGGAGTGGTCATCTGAGGGCCCACTCTCTGGGATTGAGGTTAGGCTAAGCCATGGAGAGATCTGGTGGTTGGAGAGCTAGGACCAGCATCTGCTCTAGGAAAGTGGGGGTGGGGGGAGGAAAAGCTCCGAGAACTGAGTTCTGCAAACTCGCTGTGCTTATGAGGAGCCTGGCCCCTTCCCCAGGGCCATGGCCTGATGCCAGGTTCTCCCACAGGCCCTGAACGAAGCCTTGAAGCTCTTCAAGACGCATTCCCCACAGACGTCGGCCATGCTCTTCACAGTGGATAATGAGGCTGGCAAGATCACGTGCTTGTGTCAAGTCCCTCAGGTCAGAATACCCTGCAGCCCTGTGCCAGTGGGTGTCTGTAGCTTTTCTGAGGGAGCTCAGTTCTTTTGGTTGTTTGCCCAACCTCCAAGTGTGTTTGTGCAACCCCCATTAGAAAAGCTACAGACACCTTTCTCTCTTTTAAAAAAATTGATTTTAAAGACAGGAAGGGTGAGGGAGAGAGGAACATCAATCATCTGCCTCCCGCATGTGTCCCAACTGGGACTTGAACCCACAACCTGGGTATGTGCCCTGGCCAGGAATCAAACCTGCCACCTTTTGGTGCACGGGAAGACACTCCAACCAACTGAGCAGGGCAAAGAAATAGCCCTTCTCCTGCCCTCCTGTTGGTCCCCTCCAGCATCCCTTACCCTCAGGCCCTCTCCTGGTGGATGTGTTTAACTGTGCTGGCTGATACCTGGTTTTGTCACTCAGTATGCCTTGTCTTAACCGTGGTACCACTGTAGGGTCTGCCTCAGCCTCCGGCAGCATCACCCCGGGCAGGAGTGGGTGTCTGTGGTTCCCCCATCCTTTTTCTTTCCCTCCCCTCTCAGTGCCTCCCTCAGTTCCATCCTCTGTCCTGACTCCCACTTCTCCTTCCTGTCTTCCAGAATGCAGCCAACCGGGGCCTGAAAGCCAGTGAGTGGGTGCAGCAGGTGTCAGGCCTGATGGATGGCAAAGGTGGTGGCAAAGATGTGTCTGCGCAGGCCACAGGCAAGAATGTGGGCTGCCTGCAGGAGGCGCTGCAGCTGGCCACTTCCTTTGCCCAGCTCCGCCTGGGAGATGTGAAGAATTGAGGGGAGGGGTGGCTTCCACTTGGAAGCGTCTCCCCCACACCCAGATGTATCCGTCCAGCCAGGAGATCTCCATCTGCCACACGGACATTGGAATCCTGGGACCTTTAAATAGCCCCATTTCTCCTCCTAACTCAGCAGTAACTGGAATTCACTTAGGTGCCATCCTGTGACTCAATGCCCACGTTACATTTCTGCCTGGAGCCCTACACCTGAGCACCATCTGTGTAGAACCACTATCCCAGTATTGCTACTAATCATTGTCATGCTCATGTCTATAGACAGTTTTCTGCAGACCCAAGGCTCTAGGTCTGCAGGAAGGAACCATTTTTGCTGCAGAGAATAAAAGGACCATGTGCAATACTTGATACCCTGTGATTTCTATGACTATCCACCCTCCCACCACCACCAATAGGTGCCCCTGTGTGACAGCCTGTGGCTCCCCGAGTGAAGAATAAACACTGTGGTTCTGGCTGCAGTCCTTGCAGAGTCCAGCCCCAGACCCCTGAATTTTGCGAATGGCTTCCAGGATTGCCTCAAGATGTTTGTGGAGGTGGCCCACAGGATGGAGCAGGAGTGAGATGGAGAGAGGCATGAACCAATAGCAGATCCACAGAGATACTGGAAGCAGAGAGAAGCTCCTTTCTTGGAGCCTCTCATGGGAGAACCTCCCCATTTCTTGGGCCCATGTCCCTCTTCCCTTCCCCTCGGGGGTGTTTGCTGATACAGGAGGTATTTAGGGTACATCAGTTGCCTCCCCCAACTCCTTTGCACCATCATTCCTGTTTCCTTAATCCAAAGGTGGACAGTGAGCATGGACACCCCACCTGGCCCTGAACCACTTCACCCAAGCCCGATAAAGCCAGCTGGGTCTGGAAACGTGTGCTGGGAGGTTAAGTGTACTGCATACCTACACTGGCTTCAGCTGGTTTCCTGTCTCCTGGGCACAGCAGGCTGGCGGACATGGAGAGAGCAGGAAAAGGGACCCTACCCCTGTACAAATTTTGTGCAACAGGCCTTTTTTTTTTTTTCTCAGTTCAAGTTTAATAGAAACCACAAAAGATCAAAGGTGATGTCCCACTACTGTTCACATTAGATAATTTCTTCCAGAGGAAGTATGGCTGACCCTCCCCAAACCCTACAGGAAAGGCCACATCTGGGCTAAGTCTAAGATCTTGTTTTAAGTATGACAATAGTAAAAGAGGTTCTGTTCTCATGGCTGTACATTGCCACATGACCCTATAATGACCCAGTGCTCACTTCTGCTTAGAGAAATATTCTTTGCTCTTCTGGACGTCAGGCTTGATGGTATCACTGCCAGGTTTCCAGCCAGCTGGGCACACTTCCCCATGTTTGTCAGTGAACTGGAAAGCCTGAACTAGTCTGAGTCTCATCCACAGAGCGGCCAACAGGAAGGTCATTCACAGTGATCTGGCGAAGGATACCTTTATCATCAATTATAAAGAGGCCCCTGAATGAGATGCCTTCATCAGCCTTTAAGACTCCATAGTCCTGAGCAATGGTGCGCTTGGGGTCTGACACCAAAGGAATGTTCATGGGACCCAGTCCTCCTTGTTTCTTGAGTGTGTTGATCCATGCCAGGTGACAGAAGTGAGAATCCACAGAAGCACCAATCATTTGGCAGTTGAGTTGAGAGAGCAGGAAAAGCAGGTCTGTGCTGGGAGAAGCAGCAGAGGCCAGTGTCACAGGCAGGAGGAGGGTGCCAAAACCCTGGATTCAAGCACATGCTGGGAATAGAAAGCTTCACAATCCAGGCAGCAGAGAGAACATTCCAATCATTCAAGTGGCAGCCAGGTACTGAGGGTACAGAAGTGAGCAAGACAAAAAGTCATTGCCCTCTTGGGTAAGGCAGTGGGGAATACAGAACAGTCACACAAGTAAGTGTAGAATTAAAATAAATACAATCTTGCCCCGCCGGTGTGGCTCAGTGGCTGAACATCAACCCATGAGTCAGGAGGTCACAGATTCCCAGTCAGGGCACATGTCCGGGTGTGGGCTTGATCCCCAGTCCCAGTCTGTGACTTCGTCATACAACTCTGGCAAACTAACATGCCTAAGACAGGTTTTCTTTGCCTCTTATAGTAACACTTTCTACCTTTCTTTCCCTCTCTGAAATCAATAAAAATATATTTTAAAACATTAAATATGTACAATCTTCACAAGTGAAAGGAAGAAGACACACGCCCTGGGATTGCCCTGGTCCAGGAAGCTAGAAGTCAGCCCGGCGAGCTCAGGTCCCACTTCTGCAGGCCTGCCAGGTGAGTCCACCCTCGGAGTCTTTTCCTGCATGGACAGACCTCCCAGAATCCTGACCTCATGGATAATGACTGAATTCCTGGATATAACGACACACCCACAAAACTGGTTGACCTACCCAGTTCTGACTTTTCCTGGAATCAAATCTAAAAGTTTTGTATCCCCTCTTAAAATGGCCCCACACCTCGATCCTCTCTCCTCCCAAACAATTTTCTCTGGCTAGATCAAGCTTTCCAACCCTACCACTCACACCAGTCAATTTAATTTTTTTAAAAATTGCATCACCATCCACA
>NW_006285234.1:1802596-1804678 GCF_000327345.1 Myotis davidii | reverse complement strand
GACCCCGTCCTGAACCAGAAGCCGGAGGAAGGACGGACGCCCAGGACCCTGCTGCTGCCGTTGCCGCCGCCGCCGCCGCCTGTCGGCTTCCAGGCTGCGCCGCCCTGAGGACTCGGAGCCCCTGAGAGGCCCTGGGGAGACGCGCCGGGACTGATGCACTGGACAGCTGTGCCGGGACAGTTTTGTACGCACGGACTGGTTAGCGATCCTCTTCTACTGAAACTGGCTCAGCCCGACCCCCGCTGGAAAGGACGTCGGCCGCGCAGAGGTGGAAGGTGGGACCCGACGCCACTGCTGCCTTGTGAGGGATGGACCCCGTGCCGGCGGGCCGGTGACTCCCTCCTCTGTAACGGGGCTGCTGTGGAGAGAGCGGACACGGGGGCTGTGCCTTCTCACTTATACCTGAGCTGCAACAGAACAAAAAACCCTTTTCTATCTGCAAAGCCTTCTGTCGTGGTTCTTGGTACGGGATTTAGAAGAGCCAGGCTCTCTCGAGCTCTGTAGTGCGTTCTTGGACTCCCGGTGTCAGGGCTACGGGCAGCAAGGTCCAAATGTGTTCTGCCCCTGAGTGTAACAGGAGCAGAAGAGACAGGCTGGAACGGAAGGAGCTGCGGGGGTTCATGTGGGGAAACGGGGGTTTGGAAGAGAAGCTGCCCCTCAAGTACTGGTGTCGGGGCCGCGGCTGAGGTGTGATGCGCGTGGGGAGGGCTGGGTGCCTCCAGGAGCGTTCTGGGTGCACATCAGGCTGTTTTGGTGCCGGGAAGGGTGTGGCAGAGCAGCATAGCCAGCGTGAGGGCCTGGACTGGCTTCGTCATTGGTGTCTCTTACCCAGTCTCGGCCCCGGGAGAGGGCGGTGAGCTGCCGGGAGTGAGAGCTGGATGTTGGGGATCCAGATGCACCCTGGCCATTCCCGAGGGCCACGCTGCCTGGCTGACTGGCCACAAGGACAGGATCTTCCCTGGTGGCTCCTGAGCCCAGGGGTTTGTGCTCCTGTCTCTGTTGGAGGAACGCAGGGCAGCTAGTCCCCTCTCTGTGCCTGGGTTTGGTATGAGCCTCTGCACTTGACTGTCTTGGGTCTGCTCAGCTCCCCTGGAAGGGCTGGCCTGGAGCAGCCCAAGAACCAGAGTGAAGCTCAGAGACAGCCTTGGTGACCAGGGAAAAATACAAATTTAATTTTTCCCCTTCTGACACATATTTCCAGAGCAGATCTGATATACAGAGTATCACACCAGCAAGAGACAAGGTAAAATGAGGACATAAAGACAACCTTATTCCTTTTTTTTTTTTTTTTCCTTCAAATATATTTTATTGATTTTTTACAGAGAGGAAGGGAGAGAGATAGAGAGTCAGAAACATCGATGAGAGAGAAACATCGACCAGCCGCCTCCTGCACATCCCCCACTGGGGATGTGCCCGCAACCCAGGTACATGCCCTTGACCGGAATAGAAGCTGGGACCTTTCAGTCCGCAGGCCAACGCTCTATCCACTGAGCCAAACCGGTTTCAGCAAGACAACCTTATTCTGAAGGATGGTTTTGTACTGTCCCCCCATTTGGGGCACATCCTGAGCACCTTAAAGCTCAGTTTCAGACGAAGGGGGACGGTAGGATGTTGCCTGTACCCCTCTGTGGCTGGAGAAGGCTGTGTGAGCCCACTGCTGTGGGTGCTCCACGCTCAGGTAGGACGAGGGGAGGAGCATCCGAAACAGTACCTACAGTCGGAGAGGGCTGATGGGGCTTCCGGGGGGCCCTGTCCAGCTTCCTCTTGCAAGATGGGCTCGGCTTCCTGAGGATGGTGAGCTGGGCTTCCGCAGTTGTTCTCCATCCCATCCCATCCCATCCCATCCTTGCCAGTTCCCAGACTCACCTGGAAGCATGACCTGCAAAGCTAAAGCCACGTAGCGGGAGGCTTCCCAGCTGGTCTGGCACAGCTGTGCCTCCGCGTCATGGCCCTCACTCCACAGTGGGTGCCTGCAGTGACACAGGTGCAACTGGGGGGCCTTTAACACAAGGCAGGGAAGGGAGCCACCTGGGAAGGCGCTGGAGCAGGTGAGCCCTGGAGGGGTTTTAACATACTGGCTGC
>NW_006285234.1:1796760-1802542 GCF_000327345.1 Myotis davidii | reverse complement strand
CCCCCGGCCACGAGGGGTGGGAAGCATGGTATGGCCAGGAAAGAGGGCCATCCACTAACATCCCAGTCTCTCCCCCCCCCCACCTCCCTTTCCTGGCAGCTCAGGTTCTTCCCGAGACCTGGGAACCCCAAACCACCAGACCAAAGAGCGTTCTCTCCATCCAGCCCGTCTTCCCAGATGCGACCGAGGCCTGGGCAGGAAGGGGCCCTCTGGAGCCCAGCCGGCCAAGGGGTAGAGCTGGGCTCTGCCTGCTCCCCAGCAGCCCCAGCTCTGCTGAGGTGGCCCAAACAGCACGGGGTTGGTCCGCCTCAGGGACCACCAGTCGGGGAGGAGGATACAATAGGGCAGGGAACATTCGGGCTCTTTACGGCTGCCAAAGGGCTGTCAGCAGATCCAGGTTTGGATCTTCTCCATCCAGGAAGGTGGGTTTCCACAGCTTTTCGGGGAGCATAGTACCATGCGGACAGCCTAAAGACAGGCAGCAAGTGGGGGCAGGGGCAGGAAAAGGGCAGGAATCGGTTTTAACAAGCTTGCCAGGTGGTTATTAGGTGAGGCGTCTGGGACCATGGGGGATACCTGTGACATTACTCAAAGCCCTCCCCGCTCCCAGGAGGTGGTATTTCAGCCCAGAGCTGGCCCAGCTGAGCCGACCAATCCTGAGTTGAGGGGATATAAGCAGAGCACAGGCCATCTGGGCTTTGCCTGTGGTGGATGATACGCCACCCCCAACCACCACTGTGGGCTCCCACGCAAACCCTAGTTACCCCCCTTGCTCACAGAGACCTCGGGACCCAGACACAAGGAGGGGGAGGAGTAGGGGAGGGGGGCTGCACCAGGCCACTCACTGCCTCCTCCGGGTCCATGCTCTCAGAGCTGCCTGCCCTTGGATGGGCCCTATGGCTCCTGGGCTCCTGCTGGGGTTCAGTGGTTCTGCATGAAGAGCCCTTAATTCCAGGTTCCCTGTTCTCGCTGCCCTGTCCCTGTGCAGGGAAGTAACCGGTTACGGCTTGGAGCCCCAGCTGAGCCCAGAGAGGCCCCTCAACGTCCAGCACTGATCAGAGTATCCTCTTGAGAGGACAACATGAGCTTGGGCTGGGGCACTCCTGTGGCCCAGGTGTCTACTGAATGAGGGGGGGTCATGGGACAACCTAGAGCCACAAGGATCCTCAAGCCACAGGAACAGCCAGAGAGAGGGGGGGGTGGGGGGAGCCCTGCAGATAGGGAGAGCCCAAGGCGAGACTCCAGGAGGGGTGAGATATCCGCCACCCCTGCCCTCTGCTTTCTGGCTTCCGCAGCCTGGGTGGGTGGCCCCGGAACGGCAGGACGCTGACTCCGGTGGTGGGTGGTGGGAGGCAGGTCCTTGGAGAAAGGAAGCACCCAGCTGAGCCAGTGGAGGGTGTGGGTCGGGGTCTGGGTCCCGGGTGCAGGACAGGCAGCCCTCCCCCACGTCTAGGAGTGACCCGGCTGGGACAGAACTCAGGTGACAAGTCTCAGCAGAGCACATTCTTTTAGGGAGAGTTTCCGGCCCCTCAGGCTGGCCGGGGCTCCCTTCCCACCACCTGGACCGCACAAAATGCACTCGCTGCAGCACCGATGGCTCAGTGATAGAATTCTTGCCTGTTGCGAGAGAGGCCTGGATTCGAACCCAGGCCAATGCAAAGGTTAGTTCTCCCCTACCCCCACTCTTTTATCACATTTCCCCTAAAATGACATTTTAACTGAGTGGTAAAGGAATGGTATTTCACTGGCCGCTGAGCCAGGCTTGGGAGCTACCCCAACTGAAACAGGCAGGGTGGGTTTCGGGGTTACGGGTTCTATGCATGGCACTGTTACAGCAGTATTTGCTGCAGACAGGGGTGGTCCTCAGCCGCATCAGTCCCCCTGGTCTGGGCTAATGGTTGCAGTCTGCAAGCCTGGGCTTCCCAAAAAAGATAAATGAATGCACATTTGGAATGGTGCAAGGGGCAGAGGTCAAGCCGCCTCCTCAAGTGTCCTCAGGGTCAGAGGCAAGGGCTGGGGGGGAGGTGAGGGAGAGGAACCTCTCCCACAAACCTTTCCCTCCAGGTTGCCAAGCTTCCTTTTAAAACCCAAAGCACGTGGCCTGGATGTGACCAGTTCTCAGGAAAAGGCCACCAAACCCCATCCCGAACTGTGCCTCAGGGCAGCATCCCAAGAGCCAGAGCCTGCGCCCACCCCCTGCAGCCCCAAACCCTGGGGAAGCACTTCCTTCTCCCCACCCCCCGGAGTCCCCTGGGGACACCCCTGCCCCAGGCCTTGAATGCAGGGCCCCTCTAAATGGAGTCCCAGCCCCCATTGCTTCCCTGGTGCTGCTCCTGCACCTGCACCTCAGAGGGCCACCAGGACTGGGGCCGAGCCTGCTGGGCAAGGGGGCGGTGGTGGAGGAATAGGAGACCTGGAGACAACAACTGGGACTGAAGAGCTAACCTGTGTTAAAAAACACATGAGAGCCCTAACTGGTTTGGCTCAGTGGATAGAGCATCGGCCTTCGGACTGAAAGATCCAGGGTTCAATTCCAGTCAAGGGCACAGGCCTGGGTTGTGGGGGGCGTGCAGGAGGCAGCTGATCAATGATTCTCTTCATTGATGTTTCTCTCTCTCCCTCTCTTCCTCTCTGAAGTTAATTTACACACACACACACACACACACACACACACACACGAGAGTGAGAGAGAGAGAACTGTGGGAGAGAACCACGGACCTCCCACCACAGATAATTACACGACTGCACCAACAGGTACCTCCCCCCAAAACAGGCATAAGAGTCTCACACACGAGAGCTAACCAACACCCACGTGCAGTTCTGCATCATTGGAGAAACACAAGTTAAAAAAACCGGGTTACCCACGAGTACACCTCTACTCATAACCCCAAAAAAAAACGCAGTGAAAAAGCTGCCCACACTGCCCACAGCTGCCCACACAGACCCTCAGGCTGCCGCAGGCAGGGAGAGATTTGGCCTGTTCTCTCTAGGTCAACCTGGAGGTGCAGACTCATCAGAGCAGCCCTGCCCAGCCCTGCCATCCCACCTCCGGGGACATGAGCCGGGCAGAACCCAAAGGCAGCCGGAACCTTGGGCAGGCCCCGGGGTGTTTACACGGAGGCTGTTCCTAAGAGCAACCACCGCCCGCTGCCTCCACCTCCCCCCGCCCGCCAGACAGAAGCACCCAATTGCCCACCAAAGGGCCCGGAGCTCAGCGCAGCCAGCACAGATGCCCAGCCACAGGGCCCAGCGTGTTCACACACACCCTCCTCCTGCCTGTGGAAGTGGCCCGTTGGCTGGCACAGGTTGGTCACCTCTGTTCTGCAAGTAGTCAAAGGTTTCTTGAAGATTTCTTTAAGCTTCCCACGTTTACAGCCAAGATTTCATCCAGAAAGGTTCTTATTTGTGACTTCTCCAACACCTAAACCTGGAAAAGCCCCCCAGGGCCCACAGCGAGGCTCCCCTGGGAGGAGGGCACCCTGGTCTGCCGGCAGGATGCTGGCTGGTGCCGTCAGTGAGAAGGGGCCGGGAATGAGCCGGGTTGACTCCCTCAGCGAGGCCTGGGAGGAAGGCCCTCTTCGGGTGCCACAGTGAGTAGGACGCAGCCTGAGCTGGGGTCCTTGTCCCATCCCGGGGGAACCCAGCGCCCCAAACAAACCTCCTTCGAGCCAGAGCCTGTGTGTGAAGTAGCTGAGGAGAAAACCGTCCTCGCCGTCAGAGTTCCCTGGGTGGGGACACACAGCTGAGAATTCGCTTTTCTCACCTGTCCCCAGGTGATGCCCATGCTGCCGGCCGGCGGACGGACGTGGAGAACCACAGCATTATGCTGACGTGCCCAAGGTTGCCACGGACTTTTCCGGCGGGACCAGCTGACGGCCACCTCCACCCACGAACCCTGAGATGGCCCCCCAGGTGAGTCCTTTGCCGTGGCACCGAGGGACGTGCGGTTGTGGCTCCAAGGGCACTGGACTGCCAGTGTCAGAGCCCCAGCGGAGGTGGGGTTGCCACAAGGTGGCGCCAGAGTCGCGGCTGCTGGAGTCCGCTCTGCGTTCCCGTGCCTGCAGCAGGTGACGGTGTCCCCAGACGGGCTGGGCAGCAGAGTCTGGGCCACTATTTCTGGCCACAGAGACACCCAGCCTGGCTCTCTGACTCTCCCCGGGATCCTGCGACCAAACATCATCCTTTTGTTTTTAAATTGAGGTGAAATTTTTGTAACATGAAATCAATATGGTGGCATTTGGTACATTGACAATGCTGAGATTCACCTAAGTTCCACATTTACCTAAGTCCTACGGCATTTTCATCGTTCTGACACAAAATCTGTACCCCCCAGGCAGCTATTCCCATTCTCCGGCCGCTTTATTGCAGTGGATTTTCCTGTTCTGAATATTTCATATAAGAGGAATAATGCAAGATGTGACCTGTTGTGATTAGCTTCTTTCACTTAAAATACGTTTTTAAGGTTCGTCCACCTGGGGTATGGGTCAGTACTTAATTCCTTTTAATGGCTGGATAGGATTTCATTATATATATCCGCCA
This sequence comes from Myotis davidii, assembly GCF_000327345.1. Lineage (NCBI taxonomy): Eukaryota > Metazoa > Chordata > Mammalia > Chiroptera > Vespertilionidae > Myotis > Myotis davidii. The sequence goes on along the minus strand of NW_006285234.1, from coordinate 1,798,003 downwards.
CAATTTTCTTTAAATATGTTTTTATTGATTTTTAGAAAGAGAGGAAGGGAGTGGGATAGAAACATCGATGAGAAAGAATAATTGATCAGCTGCCTTCCGCACGCCCCCCACTACAACTCAAGATGTGCCCTGACTGGAACCGGCGAACTCTTGGTTCATGGGTTGATGCTCCACCACTGAGCCACACCAGCTGGTATTCATCCATTGGTGACATTTGGGACTTTTCTACGTTTGGCTATTGTGAACAGTGCTGCTGTGAGTTTTGTGTGTAGGGATTTTCTTGTTCTCAATTCTCTTGTGTACATACCTAGGAGTGGAATTGCTGGGTCATATGGTCGTTGTGTTGAACTTTTGAGGAATTGCTGACCTATTTTTCTCAGTAGCTGCACCATGTTACAGTCCCACCAGCAGTGCATGGGGGTTCCAGTTGGTCCACATCGTCACTAACCCTTGTATTGTCTGTTTCTTTGGAAACATCCACCCTAATGGGTGTAAAGTGGTATCTCCTTGTGGTTTTGGTTTGGATTTCCAAATGGCTAGTGATGTTGAACATCTTTGTCTATCATTTTGGAGAACTACCTATGCAAGTCCTGCACCCATTTCTAAATCACTGTCCTAAGGGTACATTCTTTTTCTGCCAGGATTAGCCACGGCTGTTTCTATTGGTTGCAACTAAGAATTGTGACGGATACACTTCTCTCCATCCATGGTCCCAGGCCACCCTTCGACCTCCAACCAGCAAAGCAACTCGACGTGGGCACAGGGCAGTGTGCCCGGGGGCCGTGGCACATTCCGGACCCGAACGACAGTGCCTGCGTGGGTCTTGGCACCACTGCGGGGAGAGGAGGGCGACAGAGACCCCGGTGTAGATAATCACAAAGAAAAAAGATACACGTGGAGTTGCAAAGAGAATAAAGGGAGAGGGTGTGATCGACACACAAAGCCACAGAGGCGTGACGAGAGGAGCTGGAGCAGGACATGAGGCACACGCATGAGCCTTCTAGATCTGTGCGTTATGCAGGGGCTAAGAGCCTGAGGACATCACTCGGGTGAGCAGGGAAGGGACTCGGCCGGCAGGAGGCAGCGGCAGTGGAGCCTCCGGCTCTCTGGTCTCCCAGGGATGGCCCCCCCCCCCCCCCCGGCTCATCTGAATCCCCTTCAAAAGGAGCATTCACAGGTTTGGCTGTTTCATAACTTAGTTTAATCTCTTGTGGGGTGCATCCTGGGCAGCGAGGGACCTCCA
>NW_006285234.1:1779605-1787281 GCF_000327345.1 Myotis davidii | reverse complement strand
CCCCACGGGGCCCGGGGCAGGTGTGCCCGGGGGCCGTGGCACATTCCGGACCCGAACGACAGCGCCTGCGTGGGTCTTGGCACCACTGCGGGGAGAGGAGGGCGACAGAGACCCCGGTGTAGATAATCACAAAGAAAAAAGATACACGTGGAGTTGCAAAGAGAATAAAGGGAGAGGGTGTGATCGACACCCAAAGCCACAGAGGCGTGACGAGAGGAGCTGGAGCAGGACATGAGGCACACGCATGAGCCTTCTAGATCTGTGCGTTATGCAGGGGCTAAGAGCCTGAGGACATCACTCGGGTGAGCAGGGAAGGGACTCGGCCGGCAGGAGGCAGCGGCAGTGGAGCCTCCGGCTCTCTGGTCTCCCAGGGACCCCCCCCCCCCCCCCCCCCCCCCGCCCCACCACCACACATCTGACCCCTGGCCTTGCTCCGGTTTCAGCACCTAATTAAGGCCCATCTCCCCAATCAAAAGCAGGCTGAGGGGCCCCTCCCCCTATGCCAGGCCTCCTGTTGGGCCTGCCCCACTTCCCGCAAGGTCTGAGACCTCTTTGGGCTTGAGGTCCTGGCCTGGCTCGGGTTCCGGACCGATGGGCAGGCAGGCAGGCAGGGCTGGTGCGCCTCCAGGCAGTGGCAGGGGAGAGGCCTGGCTGCGTCTCAGGGCCCTGGGTCCCACCGGGAAATGTGCTCCTGAGCTGGGAAGGAAGCAGAACAGAGCGAGGGTCCCTGGCAGCCCAGGGCACCTTGGGATGGGGACCCACTGCACCGGGTCCAGAAGCACCCAGGGCCGTGGTCCCCTGTGTAGCTCAGGACCCTCCCAGCAGGCGCTGCTGGGAGCCAATTCTGGGCTTGGTTTCACCTCTGCCCCCCATCACTGGGTTCTAGAGAATCAGGTAACATCGAGGAACCCGACAGGCCCCCCGAATAGCAGCTTTAGTGACAGGAGGACGGGACCATGGAGAAACCCCCGCCAGGCTGCACTTGGTCCTGCCGCGGGTGGACGTGCGATGTGAGGCTGGTCCACTTTCCCTGCTGGGCGTCCTCCAAGGCCCTGTGAGCTCAGACGCTCTCTAGGCCTGCAATCTGCGTATCCAGGCGCTTGGATCAGGCCAGCAGCCACCCCTGGGGACAGGCACCATGGGAGGGGAGCCGGGAGGGCCCTCACCAAACTGGCAGATGTAGCGGTTTCGGGTTTTACAGCGTTGGTCGTTCCAGTTGAAGGCGGCCGAGGCCTGCAGCTCCACGCAGTTGCCAAACCTGCCGGGCCAAGATGTCGGGTGCTCAGGTGGGATGTTAGGAGTCTGGGAGTTTCAGATCCTCCTCCCCCACAGGCCACCTGCATGTAAGAGGCCTCGGTGCCTCTGGCCTGTAGATAGGGCTTCTGGGAGCCAGACCAACCCAAGCTCCCATCCCTGCCCCCGACCACTGCAGCGCTTCTCAGGGGAGCTGGAAGGTTCTGGCCCACCGCCTGCCTGGGGCAGCAACTCCACCTACCCACTGCCGGCACTCAGCCACACCGGCCACGCCGGCCAACGGGGTGGGGAGCGGACCTGGAACAGGCAGGCCCTCCCTCCCGGGAGGGAGCGTGTGCCTGGGAGCCCAACCAGGCTGCCTTCCTGATGGGCCAGGGGCATAGGCCTGGCTGCCCTCAAGGAGGTCGAGGGGGAGCTGGGTGAGAGAATTGGAGCCCTGGGTGGCCACACAGCCTGACCACCTCCACCCCTGTCACCCCGCCCTGGGCATTCCTAGGCTCTGAAGACCAGGGCAGGGCCATGTAACCAGAAGGCCCTCCGTACAGGCTGGCTGGTGGGTGGATGTTGTGTGAATGGATGCAGGCGGGTGGATGGCTACAGAGTCCGGGATTCAGTGTATTGCTACCGATACAGGGCTGGGGAGGGGGAACGGACAATAGATGGAGGGACCATGGGGATGGTGGACGGATAAAGCCTTCTTGGGTTCCCTGGAGCATGCCTCATCTCAGCACCATGCCCACACCCAGCTGTGCCCTGACCTCCTGGGCACCCGGGTAGCAGGGGAGGCTCAGACCCTCAGAGGGCTTGGCCAGGCAGCCGGCTGGGGGAGGCTCTTCAATGGCATCTCAAGGCTTGGCCCAGGGGAGAAGGTGGGCCCAGGCAGGGAGGGCACCCCAGACTCACCCCTGGTTGTCAGGCTGCCCAAAGGCAAAGCTGGTGAAGGACTGGTGTTCCCCGGTGTTCCAGCGGAAGGTGTCCTTAGCGGTCTTGTAGGTGAGCCCTGGGCCGGGCGGTCAAGGTTGGCCCCACGACCCAAGAAAGGAGCGCCGGAGCCTCAGCCTGCTGCCTCAGGCCTGCCTGGTCCCTGCCCTTCAGCCCCTCCTCAGCCCTCACGCTCCCCTGGGGGTTCTCTCTCACTGCCACTCTCTCCCCGGGGCAGGGGGAGCCAGCCTGACTGCAGGCCCCACTGGGCTCCAAGCCTTCACCCCAGCCTGACTGTTTGCTGGTGGGTGCTCTGGTTTCCACGGCCCAGATTCCTGGGGGCATCCCAGCCCCCACACTCACCGATCCAGAAGTTCCTGGTCTCGAAGTCACTGTCAGTCACCTCGTTGGTGGTCTCCAGGCGGCCCAGGTAGAAGGCGAGGATGTCCTGTACTTTCTGGCTCTCGATCTGGGCGAGGACCCCGCCCTTTCCCTGTAACCCCCACTCTGGGTCACGCCGGCAGGGACCCAAAGTTCAGGCAGCCCTTCCTGCCACCCCACCGCAGCCATGAATGACAGAATGACAGTACGTGTGCTGGCTGTGCTGGCGTCGTCCCCCACCCCACAGCCTCCTGCCTCTTAGACGCGGGGTCCCCCTCCCTCTCCCCTGCCTGTGCGGGGGGCCCAGCCTGGCAGGGTCCTGCCCCTGGAAGGCTTTTGGTTTACTGGCTCAGTGCCTTACACACATTTGAGTTGGCCGCCAACATTAATAAGTCTAGAGATGCCAATGAAAATCTGGATTTCTGGTTCTGAAAAATCCCGAGTTCTGGCCTCCCCGACTCGTATCCCTGTTGGCAGCCAGCAGCTGGAGCTGAGTCAGGACAGCTCCTTAGATGGGGGTTGGGCGGGGGCCTCGTTCCTGGTCCCTCAGCTCAGGACGTGACCTCTTGGTTTCCGTGGGCCTCTGAGTGGACCCCTGCTTTATGCTAATGATGAGAAGTGTTTGAAGGAACCATCTCTTAGTCCAGGATCCCTCCTTCGTCCTTGAGACCCTAGAGGGGAGGGGCTTCCCAGGAAGGCAGGGGTCAGCTGTCACCTGGCATTTCATCTTGGCTCCGTAATAGGTGTCTGCCTCTGAAGACACCATGAAGCAGTCGCCATCGATCCTCAGGTCACAGGTGTGGAAGGGAAAGTGCACCTTGGCTGGGGAGAGGGAGCGGGAGTTTGTGTGTAAGCATCTCTCATCAAAATCGTCACCCCTCCCACCCTGCCAGGGGGCTGAGCTCAAGGTACCACCCACCGGAGAGTGGGTGGGGTCAGTGGTGTGCTGGTAAATGTGTAACAGCCAGCTTTCTGCCTCAAAAAATCAATCAATCAATCTATCTATGGTTTGTAGCATTATGGACTTCCCATGGTGTAAATGCCCATACCATGGCCCATTTCAAGCTACCAATATCACCGAACATGGAACTGGGAAGAGATGTGTGCAACAGGCAATTGTGAGGTGGCCCAGATCCTATCGAGGGGATCCTGGGAGGGCCCGGCTTGTTGGGAGCCTTGGGTCAGGACTCACTGGCACATTGGGCTCCCCCATAGCCGACGTCACAGACGCAGGAGCACTCCTCTTCCCGGAACCGGCCATGCACGCACTGCATGCTGCACCGCACTGCAGGACGGGGCGGGTGGGGACTGCGCTCAGCCATAAGCCTGGACCCCATGCTGCCCGTCACAGGCCAGGCTGCGGACACGCAGAGACTGGCCAACCACAGAGAGATCACCTCTCGGGGACTCAGGGACGGAAGCCACAGGGCTCCCAACTGCTGCCCCTCTTGGCATCTTTGGTTTGATCGTGCAGAGAGAAGCAAATTAGGCCACCCCCAGACTGGGTTGGGGAAGTGACCTGCCCGTGGTCACCAAGCTGGGGCGGGAGACAATGGGAGAGAAATCCACTTCTGAATCCTAATCCTGTCTTCCACCACCTCAGGATGTATGCGGCCACTCCTGATTCTGTTTTGAACCCCCTGCGCAGCTCAGGGTCTTGCAAACAGTTGGTGCTCAATGGATGCTTGCTGAATGACGATATGCAGTGCTCAGATCAGCAAGCACCCCCCTGGCACACTTGATACTCCCTCAAAACGCATTCATTGAGAGCAACACAGCCCCTGGACGCACCACACAGCGTCTGTGTGCACGCATGCACCCACATGCATTGGGCTCAGCCCCTCCTCACCCCCAGGGGCTGCCTGCGTGTGTGCTGGGCCTAGACTCCCCTCGCTGGGTCCCTCAGGCCGCTGTGGTCTGCAGCTCCAGGGCTCCTCACCTTGGCAGAACCTGCCCGTGTTGCCGCGGGGACAGTGGCAGTGGCAGGTGCTGACGTTGAGATGTCCGCCGTTCCGGCAGCTCATGCGACATGGGTTCTTGGGGACCTCTGGTCAGATAAGGAGGGACCTCTGAAAAGGGCTTCCTCTAGGTAGGTGCCTCCTGGGTGCTGGGCCCCGGCTTCTGGGACAGCCCCTCAGGACGCTGCCACTTCCTCTAATCACCCATCAAGCTCTCCAATACCCGCTCCCACAGGAGGAAGCAGGTACAGGGACACTTACCACAGAGCCCCCCTGCATGGTCCCAGGCTTTGAAGCAGCCCGAGACGCTGGCCTTGCAGAGCGAGCACCAGGCGCCCTTCTTATAGGGGACGATTGTCTGCCCGTTGACCTCCCAATTGCCTCTGTGAGAGCAAGCACCAGAGAGAGCTGGAAGGACCTGGCCATCTGCCTGCCCCATCCGCCCCTCAGCTCAGCCAGGGGGTCGGGGAGCTGGGTGAGACGGGGAGATTCCCTAGTAAAGAAAAGAGGACCTCCCAACGAATCCTGGGAAAACTGCAAGCAGGGAGTGCTTCCAGGAGGAGGCATTCGAGGGGACTCCACATCCTGCATGGCCAGGACCATGGGTGCTGCCACCTCTGCACCCAATCCCTTACCCCTTCTTCCCTCTCCCACAGGGTGGAGATCTAGAGGTAAAGGCCTTTTGGGTGAGTGGGTAGACGCCTCTCCCAGGGGGAAAGTATCCTCACCCCAGCTGACAGCCCAGGAGTGGCGGAGGCTTACCCAGGAGAGTAGGCACAGACAAAGGCTTCCATCTCGGCCTGCTCCCCAGAGCAGGGATGTTGCCCACAGCCCAGCTGGCTCGAGGTGGCCCACACGAGCTGTGGGAGACACAGTGACTCAGAAGTCCGATTAGGCCACCCCCAGACTGGAGCCACCAGCACAGGGGATGCTCACCTGGGAGGGAGAACATAGCTCTGGCCCCAAACGAGGCAGGCAGGCAGCTCCCTCACCTTCCTGGGGGCCTCAAGAGTAGCAGCTGGGACGCGCAGGGCTGTACAGATGGGTGGGAATAGTCTAGGAAGGCTGTGTGGGTGTTCGGGGGAGTGGAGGGTGAGGGCAGGCAGACACCTGAAAGGAGGGGAGATTGTGGATGGGGGCAGGAGAGATGCTACAGAAAGACTTGGACATGAAAACCTTGTGACAGATTGCAAAAACGGCTGCACTTCTCGCTCCAGCTCCCTTTTAAATGTGGCTTTGCAGTTCTTTGTATCGAGAGAAGGACTCTCTTTCCCACACTCTGTGGCTTGCAGCAGAGGTGATATTGAGCCAGTTTTGAACCTAGGCCTCAGGGGACCCTGCAATTTCTACTCACTCTCATAACACCGTGCTCAAGCCACCACATGAGCAAGCCTCCTGGAGGCTGAAAGACCTCCGAGGGCGGAGAGGAGCCAGTTAGAGCCACTCTAGACAGCCAGCTTCTGCCAACCCCACAGCTGATTGAGTTGCACGAGTGGGTCCAGCCAAGACCAGAAGAACCTCCTAGCTGATCCCAACCCAAATTGTCCACCTGCAGAATTGTAAGATGCTACATTGCGGGGGGAGTGTGTGTGTGCATCAAAAGCTAATGGATACAGGTTGTTAACCGTATTCAAAACTTAGATTTAAAGTTTTAGAATCAGTGACAACATGGAAATAGAACAAATGGTCAAAACACAGGAAGAGCTAAGCAAATTGGTAGCCATTAAAAATGACAGGTGTGGCCCTAGCTGGCTTGGCTCAGTAGATAGAGCAACGGCCTGAGGACCAAAGGGTCCTGGATTCGATTCCGGTCAAGAGCACGTGCCTTGGTTGCAGGCTCCTCCCCGACCTGGGCCCTAGTCAGGGCTCAGGCAGGAGGCAACCAATCAATGTGTTTCTCTCACATCAGTGTTTCTCCCTGTCTTTCCCTCTCTCTTCCACTCTCCCTGAGAATCAATGAAAGAATAGCCTTGAGTGAGGATTAACAAACAAACAAACAAAAGACAGGTCGACAGGTATGAGGCAGGGAGAGGTGAACATGTGGCCATACATATGTGTCCAACAATTTAAAAATATGCATTTAAAAATATATATATATTTAAAGAGGAAGGGAGAGGGAGAGAGAGAAACATCAACGATGAGAGAGAATCATTAATCACTGCCTCCTGCATGCCCGCTACTGGGGATCCAGCCCACAACCTAGGCATGTGCCCTGACTGGGAATCCAATTATGACTTCCTGGTTCATAAATCTATGTTCAACTACTGAGCCACACCGGCTGGGTAGAATATGCATTCTTTTTAGGAATTCATGGAATTTTTCCAAACATTGACCCCTCAGTAAACCACAAAGCAAGATGCATCCATTACCAAAGAATCAATATCCTATAGGCCATGTCCTATGACTTCTATGCAATAAAATCCAGAGTAAGTAATTTAGAAGTAAAAACGAAAGCATAGGAAATTTAAATATACATTTTAAAATCAAAGAAAGGCAACTGCCGAAACCGGCTTGGCTCACTCAGTGGATAGAGCGTCGGCCTGTGGACTGAAGGGTCCCAGGTTCGATTCCGGGCAAGGGCATGTACCTGGGTTGCGGGCACATCCCCAGTAGGAGGTGTGCAGGAGGCAGCTGATCGATGTTTCTCTCTCAGTGTTTCTCCTCTCTCATCAATGCTTCTAATTCTCTATCTCTCTCCCTTCCTCCATGTAAAAAATCAATAAAATAATATATATATATTTTTAAAAAGTCATCTGTTAGAGATATATACTAGTACTTATTTATAGATAAAATTATATGATGTATGAAATTTGCTTAAAATAATATGGGAGGAAAGGGAATTGAGTAAGGATATAGATGAAAGAAGATGAGCCATGAAACCATGAGCTGATAATTGTTGAAGCTGGGTGATAGGTACATGGGGGTTCATTAATCATTCTGACCATTTTGTATATGTTTGACATTTTCTGTAATGAAACTTTTAATTCTCACCCAAGGATATCTTTTTATTGCATTTTTAGAGAAGAAGGGCGGGGGAGAGAGGGAGAGAGAGAGAAACACTGACATAAGAAACATCGATTGGTTGCCTCCCATACTCGCCCTGACCAGGGATAGAACCCGAAACCTAGGTGTATGCCCTGACCCTGACCAGGAATCGACCCC
>NW_006285234.1:1766152-1779516 GCF_000327345.1 Myotis davidii | reverse complement strand
CTATGACTTCTATGCAATAAAATCCAGAGTAATTTAGAAGTAAAGACGAAAGCATAGTTTGGAAATTTAAATATACATTTTAAAATCAAAGGCAACATCGTGCCGAAACCGGCTTGGCTCAGTGGATAGAGCGTCGGCCTGTGGACTGAAGGGTCCCAGGTTCGATTCCGGGCAAGGGCATGTACCTTGGTTGCGGGCACATCCCCAGTGGGGGGTGTGCAGGAGGCAGCTGATTGATCTTTCTCTCTCATCAATGTTTCTAGCTCCCTGTCCCTCTCTCTTCCTCTCTCTGAAATTACTAAAAACATATTTTTGTATATATATATATTTTTAAAAAGTCATCTGTTAGAGATATATACTAGTACTTATTTATAGATAAAATTATATGATGTATGAAATTTGCTTAAAATAATATGGGAGGAAAGGGAATTGAGTAAGGATATAGATGAAAGAAGATGAGCCATGAAACCATGAGCTGATAATTGTTGAAGCTGGGTGATGGGTACATGGGGGTTCATTAATCATTCTGACCATTTTGTATATGTTTGACATTTTCTGTAATGAAACTTTTAATTCTCACCCAAGGATATCTTTTTATTGATTTTGAGAGAGACAGGAAGGGAGAGAGAGAGACAGAGAATCATCAATCAATGGCCTCCTATTCGCACTCCAGTCCACCCACACACCAAGAGGTCACAGTTCGATTCCAGGTCAGAGCACATGCCCAAATTCCAGGCTCAGTCCTCAGTGGGGGAGTGTGCCGGAGGCAGCCGATTGGTATTTCTCTCTCTCTCCCTCTCCCTTCCTCTTTCTCTGAAATCAATAAAAAAAAATTTTTTAAAAAAGTAAAACCACACAAATTGGAGGAAAAGCAACCACTAATTTTAGGACAAACTCTAGCCCTTCTGAGCCAGTACCCTGGCCTCACCTGAGTGTAGTGGAATCAATAAAAAAATATTTTTTTAAAAAAGTAAAACCACACGAATTGGAGGAAAAGCAACCACTAATTTTAGGGCAAACTCTGGCCCTTCTGAGCCAGCACCCTGGCCTCACCTGAGTGTAGTGGGTGCAGGTGGCATTGAGGGCACACTCCGCCGCCTCATGGCTGTACCGCTGGCCTTCTGCAAACCACAGGCCCACCACGTGGACGAAGGATGCCGAGCCCACTGGCAGCAGCTGCACATTCCAGCCCACCTGTGAAGTGGCCCCCGGAGTGGGCACCAGGCTTGGGGCCGGGGCGCCCTGTGAAGTGGCCCCCGGGGTGGGCACCAGGCTTGGGGCTGGGGTGCCACAGCGGGCTGCCCTGGCCCGAGCCTGTTGGGCTAGGCTCTCACTCCAGTCCTGGGGGCAGTACAAACAGAACCATCAGCGGGACCCTCCCTTGCCATCGCCCACACATTCCCTGGGTTGCTAGTTGCAGAGAGCACTGGGCCAGGTGTCCTGCTTGGCTGTCTGACCACTCTGAGCGGGTTTCACCCAGTTCACCGGGCCAGGGAAGGTCAGATAGGGCCGGCACAGAGGGCTCCAAGGTGTGTTGGGAAAGGCCCTGGTGCTGTCTGGACTCCCAGCCCAGAGCCGCTCCACCCAGGACTGGGAGCCTCCATCCTGCTGACTCCTGTGGGCACCCTTAGCCCTGATCATGGCACCACCATCTGGGGGACAGGTGCCCCGGAGGGAGGAATGTCACCCAGGCGATGGGATGGGTTTCTGCGGTAATCTTTTCCACCTGGGGAGGTGAGCCCTGGAAGGACCCAGGCCTTTCACACTGGTTCTGTGTTTGCCATGAGGTACCCCTGGCCCTGGCCATGTTCAGTTGCTCCCACTTGGCTTCCCTTCTGTGATGCCAAAAGCTGCAGCAGCCGGGCCTCTGTACCCTATCCCCCCACCCGGGCCTTGGCGTGTGCAGGGCACCCACAGGGAAGGGGGCAGCAAGGGTGTTGGAGGTCTCCTGGTGCCAGGGCTTTGGTCCCAAAGAGCAGAGTTTTCTGGAGCAGGTGTAATCTGTTCTCCCTACCCAGGCACCAGCTGACCTCCCCGCACCCCAGCCCTGCAGCACCCTCTCTTCTGAAACAAGGCCCTCTGCAGGTGGGATAAGGTATATGATCCTGTTGCCATGCCCTGGTCCACCTAGACACCTCATCACAGCTATGTGACCTCCGGCAGTCCCCTAATCTGCGTAAGACTCAACATCCTCATCTGTAAAATGGGAACACTAAGGGACCTATAGACTGAGATTGTCGTGAGGATTAAATGGATGCAGGGCCCAGCTTGCGTGGCTCAGTGGTTGAGCATTGACCTATGAACCAGGAAGTCAGGGTTCGATTCCCAATCAGGGCACGTGCCCAGGTTGTGTGCTTGATCCCCAATAGGGGGCGTACAGGAGGCAGCTGATCCATGATTCTCTCTCATCCTGGATGTTTCTATCTCCCTCTCCCTTCCTCTTTGAAATCAATAAAAACATATTTTTAAAAATAAAGTAAAATCAATGGATGCAGGGAGTAGAGTGCATTGTGAGGGCCTGACTCACAGCAGGCCCTGGGCAGGGGGCCATAGTGACTTTACTGCTGATGGGGGCTGGAGCTGGGAGCCACAGGGCCCACTGGGGCGCCTCAGCAGCCCTGAGCCACCCCCAGGGCCTCAACCCCACGGGAAAAATCGGTAGAAGCCCACAGGGGTGCCCTGTACCAAGCCATAGGTATGAGGGAGGCTGACTGGGGACTTCTTTTTGCACCTTTTAGGAAGTGCTGTTTTCTAAGAGTTTGGCTGGAGGGGGAGCCAGGACCTGGGCCTGCAGGAGTGGCAGAGCCGCTGCAGCCCAGGGAAAGGGGGAGAAGTGACCCCTCCCATCTGCCTGTCCCACCCCCACCTCCTGGGAAACTGACCCAGGAGCTCTCAAGGTCACCGGTGCTCAGCCAGCGGAGGAGGAGTTTGTGGGAGGCAGTCATGGGGAACCCTGCCCGCTCCCACCCTGCCCCTCCCTCGCTCCCAGGCCTGTCAGCAGGGGCTGGGGTAGCGGAGGTCCCATACCACGGGTGCAGAGTTTCTGGGCCCCAGGATGACACCTCCAACCCCAGAGCCCCAGTCAGGGGTGATGGGAAACCCTGTACCGCCTTCCGCAGTCCCCGTGAATGAGCAGGGCACTTGGGGGGGCCGCTTCACCCAGACAAGCCCGTGAGGAAGCAAGCACTGGGTCCCGGCCCCACACAAGCCCCTCCCTGAGCAGGATGCTTCTCCCTCCATCCTGCTGGGACTCCTTTGTGAGCTCCGTCCATGCCTCCTGGTCTCCAGGACAACGGGATGGGATGTGAGGAAAGGCCACAGGACTGCCCTTCTGGGACGCAGGAAGCTGTGGAGCCCCCAGCAACCAGGCCCGGCTGCTACGGGCAAGGTGACTGGCTGCCCCTTCTGCCCTGCTCAGGTGGAAGGGCGCCTGGTGCCAGCATGGCCGCCTGAGCCCTCTCCGGGACTGCCCCGCCAGCCGCCCCCTCTGTGAGCCGGGGCCCTGGGCCTGGCACTCACCAGTCTCTGCATGTTGGCCGCGGGGGGGTGCACCCGGCTGCGCAGGCGATTGTGCAGGGAGAGGAGCAGGAAACCCTCCTTCCTGCTCAGGGCTGGGAGGGGAGACAAGGTCAGGGCCACCTGGGTGATGGGGCCTGTGGCCTGGCTGATAGGGTGGGGTCACCACGCAAGGTGAGAGTGCAATCCTGCCCTTAGGAAACAAGACCTCAGGCTGGACAGGAGCAGGTGTGGGAAACCGGGAGCAGAGCGATGGGGGGACTAAGAGGTGGAGAAGAGTCGGGTGAGAGGACAGGCGTAAAGGAGTTTGGGCTGAGAGCTGGGTGTGCAAGACAGAGGCAATGGGGCTGGGGGTTGGGTGTGGGGAGGGCGCCAGCCCTGGGCTCCCAGCAGCCCCCCGGCTCCAACTCCTCTTGGCCACTGTGGTTCTCCTAGGGCCCCAACTGCAAACTCTAGGCCGTGTTCCTCCTTGACCCCCAAGCCTGGGCCCACTCCCCTTCATTCGTCCTCCTCCCCTGCCCAGCCTCCCCCATTCATCTCGGCCCCTGGACTGGCCGAGGGTTGCTCTTTAGACCACATCAGCCTGCCCAGGGCTCAGGCCTCAAACTAGCTTCTAGAAGCCCCCAGGACCCCTGTGACACATCATAGCTCCTCCACCTTGCCTCACCCAGGGCCCCTTACCTCCGGGCATTGGAGCCGGCTCCCCCCGCAGCTGGAGCCCAGCCTCCCCCATTCATCTCGGCCCCTGGACTGGCCGAGGGTTGCTCTTTAGACCACATCAGCCTGCCCAGGGCTCAGGCCTCAAACTAGCTTCTAGAAGCCCCCAGGACCCCTGTGACACATCATAGCTCCTCCACCTTGCCTCACCCAGGGCCCCTTACCTCCGGGCATTGGAGCCGGCTCCCCCCGCAGCTGGAGCGGCCCCACCTCTGCCCAGGCCACGCAGAGGAGAGCCAGGAGCACGGGCAGGAGGCCAAGCCCGCGGCCCCCCAGCCCAGAGGAGGGCTCCAGTCGGAGCATGGGAACGTAGGGCGGCCTGGGAGCAGCCTGGCTCCGCCGTCCACGTCCAGCTGGCTTCACAGGCTGGACGGAGCTATTCACAATCTCGAGGAGTCAGGCTGGGCTGGCAGACAAAAGGAGGAGGCTGGTGAGTAATCATTATGTCCAAACAAGCCTCCCATCCAGGCTGGCATGAAAAAGGAGAGACAGCTGCAATCCCGGTCGCCCCTCCGACAGCCGACCTACCAGCCAAGCGGTGTGCACTGACCCCGTGGCCCCTGCTAATCATTGCAGGGTTCTTAGAGCCCTCGGGGAGCCCTCACAGACCTTGCTGATTGGCCCACAGACATTCCAGGGCTGCGGATTAACAAGTGATGGCAGTGTCCTGGCCAGGACAGTGTGTGTCCTTCATCAGTGGCTTCCACTCCCAGCCCCCAGCCCAGGCAGGAGGCTGGGGCCTCAGCCGTGTGCCCTGCGTGCGGGCAGGAACTGGGCAAGACCCCAGGGGAGTTCTTTCCTTTCTTGGGAAGCTCGTCCCAACCCCCAGCCATGAATTAAACATGGGCAGGTGGTAACTGTACACCAGACAGGTGCCATCGGTGGGTGGGCACTGGGGCCGTAGGCTCGAGGGAAGTGGGCTGGGAGGAAAGGGTGCTGTAGGAGAGTCTGTCTGGGCAGTGTGGGGGTTGGGCCCCCCGACACCCCTCCTCCCTCATGGTCTCCCATGTGACTACTGGCCAGGAGAAGGCAAGGCAAGAGGCAGGAGAGCATGTGACACCCTTGGCTGACTTGAGTCCTGCAGGGAACAAGTTGGCCCCTAGACAAACAGGCGGTGTGGTTAGGGGGCAGCACATTGCCATGATGCGCGGGGTCTGGTCATGGCTACACAATCCAACAAGAGTATATTGAAGAAGATCTGTACCACGGCTCACATTCCTTAGAAAATAAAAGGCTGTCTTGCAGGGCACAGGCAAATGTCCACATTCCCCACAGCGCGGATCAAAGGTTATTCAGCCGTGCCAAAGGACAGCCTTGCCAGCCAACTACCTCTTCCTTCTGGAGTTTGTGCGACCCCTGACCCCTGGGCTGGCACTCTCTAAGAGCCAGGTGTCAACTCCTGGGAGCTTTGCTGAGATGCAAGTGGGCGTGGCTTCCCGGGGAAGCTGATGGAACATGGGTGTCATTGTGGGTGCTGGGGAGTGGGGCCAGGCAGGCACAAGGTCCCCAAAGCCAGCCGGGGCTTGCAAGCCCCCCCGAATACCCGGGACCTTAGGAGCTTCTACTCCCGCAAAGTACGACCAGACAACCTCAAACGTATCCCGTCCAGATCCCAGCAGTGCTGTAACCTTTCCTGTAGAGCTGACAATGCATGTTCACCTATGTGAGTTCATGTAATTGTCACAGCAACCCTGTGAGACGCGGTGCCCATGTTGTAGATGAGGAAGCTAGGCTCAGCGTGTCTGAGGGACTCATCCAAGGGCGCCCGGCAAGCGTGTGGTGTGTGCCAGCTAACCGGAGTCTTTGCCTTCACATTCCCAGACGCTGGTGAAGATCTGATTTAATTCACATCTTGGCCCCGTGAGTTCAGTTTCCTCAGCCCTGCTCTACGGTAACAAAGGACGCAATTCCCGCCCCTGGGCTTCGGTGACCAATGTGGCTAGCTCTCTGGTCGTAGCACAATGCAGGCACTTGGGACAGGTGGTAGGAAAGTATATTTTGGGGCCTGGGGTGGAGCGACTTTCCAGGGGCCCTGGCTCACTGCACGAGGAGGTCAGGGTGGATAAAACAGCAGACCAGACATCTGAGGGCCTGGGTTCTAACCCAGACTCTGTATGACACTGGGGTTGCCACTTCCAACCCTGGGCCTCATGGCCCAGTGGCGTGCAGCAGGGATGACGTCCTCTGCGGGACTCCCTCACCTCCCTCACCAGGGCGTTGCACTTCAGTTTCCATGAGAATTCCTCATGGATCCAGACTTCTTACAGGCTCCTGCTGTGTGGTTGGGTGGGTTTTGAGAATGGACATCCCCCGCCCTGCTTTTTAAAAATATATTGTATAGTATTATTTATTTATTTATTTTATTATTTTTAGCGTTTAGTGCATTAACTTATTGTTTACTTTTAAAATAATTCTTTATTGTTGAAAGTATTACCTACATCCCCCTTTACCCCCATTGACTCCCTCCAGCCCCAGGCCTTCAGCATCCTATTGTCTGTTTTTACGGGTCATGCATACGAGGTCTTTGGTTGATGACCTCCTACCCAACCACCCTCTCCCGCCTTCCCTCTGAGATTCTGTGCTCTGTTTCATGCTTCTATGTCTCTGGATCCACTCCATTCATCAGTTTATTTTGTTACTTAGATTCTACATATGAGTGAGATCATGTGATACTTGTCTTTCTCTGACTGGCTTATTTCACTTAGCATGATCCTCTCCAGGTCTCTCCATGCTGTCTCAAAGGGTAAGAAATCCTTCTTTTATACTGCTGCATAGTATTCCATGGAATAATGGTACCACAGCTTTTTTCTCCCCTCACCTACTGATGGGCACTTGGATATCCCCTTTCTTGTAAGGCAAGTTTCCCCAATAAGCAATCTCTATTTTTTTTTTGGTCAAAATGTCCTTCCTTTTTTAAAAAGGCTGAAATCCTTACATATTTATTGTATTATTTTTAAATTTATTTTAGAGAGAGAGAGACAGAAACAGAAATCAATTTGTTATTCCACTCATTTATGCATTCATTGATTGATTAATTCTTGTATGTGCCCTTGTGCCCTGACTGGAGATCAAACCTGAATCCTTGGCATATCTGGACGATGCTCTAACCAACTGAGCTACCTGGCCAGGGCAGCAACTTCGTTCTGGTCTCTGTCAGCATAGATTTGCTTTATTTGTTCTGAATTTCATATACACAGACTCATAGAATATGCACACCTTTAGGCCCGGATTCCTTTGCTTCACATCATGTCAGTGAGATTCTTGCGTGTTGTTGCCTGTATCAATAGGTTGCTTTTGTTGTTCTTATTTGTTTCTCATTGCTGGTAGTATTTCATATTTCCATTCTCCTAGTGATGGACATTTGAACTACTTTAAGCTTTTATTATCAATAAAGTTGTACAATTTAAAATTTTCTTTTTAAAAAATATTTTTTATTAATTTTTAGGGAGAGGGAGAGAGAGTAACTTCTATATGAAAGTGATAAATCCATCAGCTGACTCTCACACACTCCCTACAGGGGATCGAGCCCGCAGCCCAGGCATGTGCACTGACTGGGAATGGAACCAGCAACCTCTCAGTGCAACCAACTGAGCCACACTAGCCGGGCTTCTTTTCTTGTAATAAAAACCTGGAAAAGGAAGAAGAGACAAAATTGCCCAAATCAGGAAGAAAAGAGGGGACATCATCACAACTGATACTCCAGAAAACAAAAA
The DNA here is from genome assembly GCF_000327345.1 of Myotis davidii. NCBI lineage: Eukaryota > Metazoa > Chordata > Mammalia > Chiroptera > Vespertilionidae > Myotis > Myotis davidii. The sequence continues at coordinate 1,771,570 of NW_006285234.1, read as the reverse complement.
GTTGTAAGAAAATGTGGACAAAACGAACAACGTAAGCACAATGGCCAAATTCCTAGAAAGATAAATTACCAAAATTGACTCAAGAAGAAATGGAAAATCTGAATAGACATATCACGATAAAAGAAATTGAATGATTGATTAAAAGTCTTTCCACAGAGAAAAGCTTAGGTGTGAATCGCTTCTCTGATGAATTCTATCAAATACTTAAGGAAGAAATAATGCCAATCACACATAGCCAACAGGTGAATTTCATGGCATGTAAACTATATACCAGTGAAGCTGTTTAATAAATTCTATTTTTTAAAAAATATATTTTATTGATTTTTTACAGAAAAGAAGGGAGAGAGATAAAGAGAAACATCGATGAGCAAGAAACATTGATCAGCTGTCTCTTGTACACCCTCTACTGGGGGATGTGCCCGCAACCAAGGTACACGCCCTTGACCGGAATCGAACCTGGGATCCTTCAGTCCGCAGGCTGACGCTCTATCCACTGAGCCAAATCGGCTAGGGCAGTGAAGCTGTTTAAAAAACAAACATAGGAAAAACTAAACAGCTTATTTTATGAGTCTAGCAGTACACCAATACCAAAAATATTCTAAGAAAAGAATTTAGGGTGAAGTATACTGGTGTCTACAATGTATTTTGAAATGAACCAAAACCAAGATAGAGTCATGAATGAATATAGGAATTAATAGATGAATCAATTTGTGATAAAGGATGTTTAGTAAAATGATAAAACCCGGAATTAGGTGTTTGGGTGTTCACTGTAAAATTCTGTCAACTTTGCAGTATATTTTAAATCTTTAAAAATAAAACAAAAGGCCCTGGCCGGTTTGGCTTGGTGGATAGAGTGTCAGCCTGCGGACTAAAGAGTCCCGGGTTTGATTCCAGTCAAGGGCACATGCCTAGGTTTCAGGATCGATCCCCGGTAGGGGCGTTCAGAAGGCCAACGATCAATGATTCGCTATCATCATTGATGTTTCTATCTCTCTCTCCTTCTCCCTTCCTCTCTGAAATCCATAAAAATATTTTAAGTAAATAAATGAAATGAGAGAAATGTAATTATAGGGCATGACATGGTTCAGTTGAGAATAGCTTTTATGAAGTCAGACAATGTAAATAATAATGATTTAATCCAAAAAGCAAAATAAAAACAAAGTTAAAAAAATAGGTGGCAAGTGGGGAGAAAGAGGGTGTGTGGTATGAGAGCCAATCATTTACCAGGTCAGAAAAGACTATCTGAATACTGAACACTTGAATGCTGGCATTCAGACCCAGGCCGGGTCTGCTCCAAAGTCATTCTCTGGACCAACCTCAACAAACCCTTCCATCTTGGCCTCTGAGGGCCTTGAGTCCAAGGATGCCCCAGATCCAAGTGTCTGGGGGTCCCTAACTCCACGGAGCCTCGATTGGGAAGGACAGTGGGCGGGGATTGGCCCACCCCTCCTTCAAGGCTTCTCAGTCCTTGCGCGCACAGGAACCTCGCTGGGTTATCTCCTCTGGGGGAGACTTGATTAGTCTGACAGAGGTTTGTAATTAACCCTGACATCCTGCACTCCGTAGGAGGGGCCTGTGAACCCAGGAAATCTTAATTCATATGCCACAGCGCCACCTACTGGTCAGTTAATATGGCCAAAGGCGGTAAACTCATCCCATCACTACAGGATTAGCCCCATTTCACAGATGGGCAAACAGAGCTTTTGCTCTTCTCTTTTCCCAATTCATCTAATCATATATTAAATGCCAGGCACAATGCTAGGTGTTGGGGCTTTAAAGATGCCAAGTCCTCACTAGAGGGATTTACGGAACCAGCAGGGGAGAAAAACGACATATGTGACAGAAAAGGGTACAGTGGGGACACCAAAGGGAGGCAAACCATCTTGGGGAAGAAAAAGCTTCCCTGAGGAGGTGGTGGTGACACGGGCTGGGTTTTTGAAATCCAGGAGGGGTCTGCCAGGCTGCCGGGGGGCAGGGCGTTGTGGGAGGTCATTTGATTCTAAATTCAGAACGATCCTACAAGCACAGCACAGTGGGTGCCAGGAAGGGCATCTTGGTGAGAAAAGGTGGGTATGGCAAAGATCTTAGTGCGACTGGAGATACAGCTGCACAGGGGTGGAGGGTCGGAGTGGGGGTGGGTGTGGAGAATGGCCCAGGATTCAGGCTCCAGCACAAAGCACGGTGTGGGCCGTGGTCAGCCTCCTCCACTACCACTGTAAAGACCTTTGTCTGCCATGGTAAGGAGTCTGAACACTATCTCCCAACAAGGGGTCACACGAGGGTGTTAAGCCAGTGAATTATCTGATGTATTTTAGAAAAGTAACCCTGTAGACTGAGGACAGGGTGAGCTGGGCATCAGGGAAATCATTTAAGAGATTATCACCGAAGCACGGATGCTAACTCTGAACTCCAGCAACGAAAGTGGGGAAAGAGGTCAGGGGAGACTGGAGGCAGGGAGGAGACGGATTCTGTGGGGCTGGGGGAACTGGAGGTGCAGGGAGAAGCGAGTGGGGTGACCGGCTGACTCCCAGGATTCTTGGCCATTCACCCACTGGAAATAATAAAGGAGCAGATTTGGAAGGTGAAGTTGTTCTTGACATGTTAGCCCTGTGGGACTCCCACATGTAGCTGTTCAAATATTCGTCAATGACGACCATTGACTTCAAAGTTTGCAGTCAGCGAAGAATTCCTTCAGGGGACGTAGGCCTTGGTTTTGTAATTCCTATATAATGACACTATTCAAAGCTCCTTATTTGAGGTGCAAAAAGGCTGCATAATAAAGCAGCCAAAACCACGGTGCCTTTCAACAAGCCTTTAGTCTCGTGCTCATGGGCCTGCAGGTGGCTGTGGTTTGGGGGGGACCTCTGTTGCAGGGTGTGGGTCAGTGGGCGTGGCTTCAGGCAGAGGTCAGGTCTGTTTCACACACCTCTCATCCTTCATGATCCAGGGCCATGAGTATGATGCCCTCATCTTCTTCTTCTTCTTCTTCTTTTTAAATATATATTTTATTGACTTTTTTACAGAGAGTAAAGGAGAGGGACAGAAACATTGATGAGAGAGAAACATCGATCAGCTGCCTCCAGCACACCCGCCACTGGGGATGTGCCCACAACCAAGGTATTTGCCCTTGACTGGAATCGAACCTGGGACCCTTCAGTCCGCAGGCCGACACTCTATCCGCTGAGCCAAACCGGTTAGGCATGGCCTCATCTTATGGTGAATGGTACGAGTCCACAAGGCCTAGTGAAAATGCGCAATGCCTTGTAAGGCCAGGGTCCACACTGTATGCTATGGCTAATGCCCAGCTTAAAAAATGTCACATGAATGGCTGAAGCCAACTGACATCAGTTGGACAACAATATACTACAGCCTGGCCAGTGAGGCTCAGTGGTTGAGTGTCAACCTATGAACCGGGAGGTCACAGTTCAATTCCCAGTCAGGGCACGTGCCTGGGTTTTGGGCTCCATCCCCACTAGGGGCTGTGTAGGAGGCAGCTAATCAATGATTCTCTCTCATCATTGATGTTTCTATCTCTCTCCTCTCACTTCCCTCTGAAGTCAATACAAAAATACATTTACAAATATATACTACAGCCTTACATGCACTACAAGGTCACATGGCAGATGGAATAAGGAATTGAAAACAATATTCAATCTACTACAGCCAGCCAAGCTCCTTACATTGTTTCCTCTTTTCTGTCTCTCTGTTTCCTTCCAGTCATTGGCTCAACTCAGCCTTAAATGCCCTCCTGGCCACCTGTTCTACCGGAAACTGTAGAGATCACTGGATTCAGATATATAACGTTGGCTCCATTCCCAGACTTTCCCACTAGCTGTGTGATCTTGAAAAAGTCGTGTCACAGCCCTAGCCAGTTTTGCTCAGTGGATAGAGCATTGGCCTGGGGACTGAAGGGTCCGGGGTTCGATTCCGGTCAAGGGCACATGCCCGGGTTGCAGGCTCGATCCTCAGTAGGGGGTGTGCAGGAGGCAGCCGATCAATGATTCTCATTAATGGTGTTTCTATCTCTCTCCTCCTCTCCCTTCCTCTCTGAAATCAATAAAAATATTTAAAAAGAAAAAGAAAAGAAAAAGTCACATTACATCGGAGTCTACATCATCTACTAAAAACTTACCTCATAAGATTGTCATAAAGATTAAAAGGGATGCTGTATGTGATAAACCCTTGTCCTGTGTAAAGCACACTCTTAAAGAACCAGCTTGCCGAAGCCGGTTTGGCTCAGTGGATAGAGCATCGGCCTGTGGACTGAAGGGGCCCAGGGTCGATTCCGGTCAAGGGCATGGACCTGGGTTGCAGGCTCCATCCCAGCAGGGGGTGTGTGGAGGCAAGGTACATGCCCTTGACCGGAATCGAACCTGGGACCTTTCAGTCCACAGGCCGACGCTCTATCCACTGAGCCAAACCGGTTTTGGCAAAAAAGAACCAGTTTAAGTTCTCCCTCATCCACATAGTTTTAAATAACTATCATTTCTTCTTCTAAGTTGGCATCTAGGCAACTTCTCTTGAGAAGTTCCTGGAAAGTTCTTTACAAGTACTGATCTGCCCTCCAGCCTTGTTGATTTCACTTCATTTGGAAGGTCTTGGTTTAAATTTCCCCCAAGCGATTCTAATGTATTAGAGTCTCTAGCACATCATTTAACACATACTTGAAGAGGTCACTATTTCATGCGTGAAAAGACTTAGATGTGAGTCCTGGTTTTTATTATCTGCAACTTGAGAATGTACTTCTACGCCTCGTTTCCCTCATGGGTGAGTCATGGATACTCTCATCTTTATGACACCGATGTGGTGACATTTCAATGAGGTAATGCAGTCAGGGCACTTGGCACAGTGCCTGGCACAGTCGCTAGGAGGATGGGAGTCCCCAGGGGGGGGTGTGCAAGAGGCAGCTGATTGATGTTTCTAACCCTCTATCCCTCTCCCTTCCTCTCTGTAAAAAAATAAAATATATTAAAAAAAAAAAAAAGAACCAGCTTAAGGCCCTTGCTGGCATGGCTCAGTGGATAGTGTTGTCTCATGCACTGAAGGGTCACAGGTTCGATTCCCAGTCAAGGACATGGTCAAGGGCATGTACCTGGGTTGCGGGCACATCCCCAGTGGGGGGTGTGCTGGAGGCAGCTGATCGATGTTTCTCTCTCATCAATGTTTCTATCCCTCTCCTTTACTCTCTGTAAAAAAGTCAATAAAATATATTAAAAAAAAAAAAAAGAACCAGCTTAAGGCCCTTGCTGGCATGGCTCAGTGGATAGTGTTGTCTCATGTACTGAAGGGTCACAGGTTCGATTCCCAGTCAAGGACATGGTCAAGGGCATGTACCTGAGTTGCACGTTTGATCCTAGGTCTGGGGGCATGCAGGAGACAACCAATTGATGTGGCTCTTTCACCTCAATTTCTTTCTCT
>NW_006285234.1:1761335-1766008 GCF_000327345.1 Myotis davidii | reverse complement strand
GTTTTGGCAAAAAAGAACCAGTTTAAGTTCTCCCTCATCCACATAGTTTTAAATAACTATCATTTCTTCTTCTAAGTTGGCATCTAGGCAACTTCTCTTGAGAAGTTCCTGGAAAGTTCTTTACAAGTACTGATCTGCCCTCCAGCCTTGTTGATTTCACTTCATTTGGAAGGTCTTGGTTTAAATTTCCCCCAAGCGATTCTAATGTATTAGAGTCTCTAGCACATCATTTAACACATACTTGAAGAGGTCACTATTTCATGCGTGAAAAGACTTAGATGTGAGTCCTGGTTTTTATTATCTGCAACTTGAGAATGTACTTCTACGCCTCGTTTCCCTCATGGGTGAGTCATGGATACTCTCATCTCTACGACACCGATGTGGTGACATTTCAATGAGGTAATGCAGTCAGGGCACTTGGCACAGTGCCTGGCACAGTCGCTAGCTGCAGTGTTACTCTGTCTTACTCAGACTATATGAAATAGTTCTACAGCTCCCAGCACAGCACGAGTCCCTAGCAGGTGTTTTACTGCATAAACACACCAGGATTTGTGGATAGAAGTTGGTGTAGTGAGAGCACTGGCTGCTTCTCACAGATAATGTTCTGAAAACTCCCCATGGGTGTGACCAAGAACACACACAGGCCCTGTTTCCACATAAACATGGGCTCACGGGCACGTGAGTGACACATCAAGTGCCAGGCTTCTAGCGTGAAGTCAGTTGTAAGACAGGATGTCGAGCCCAGTGACCGGCAGGCACTTCAGGAGGAACGGAGGCTTCTCTCTCCAGCCAGGCCAGCACTGCAGGGAGGGGACACAACGCCTGTACCTACTGCCCCTTGGTTTCCACATTCTGTTTTACACTTGGCAACACACAAATCAACGGTTTTATATGTGACGTTTATCTTTTGTGATGGCAAACACATACAGATGAAGAATATTTCACGGACATGGTAAGAGTAATTAAAGTGTCTGTTTATTCATTTATAAACCTGGTAATATGAAAAGAAAAACTTAATTGAAGTCCGGCTTGATAGAAATACAGTGCACAACGTTGATAACGTGTTCATGGAGGCAGAAAGGCTCGGTCACCCTGTGCCTGTCACCAGGGCCCTTGAGAGAAGATCCCGTTTACCTAAGTTCCTCAAATGGCTTCAGGACCACATGCTAACGCTACACAACAAAGGGACAGGAAGGGGCGGGACAGACTGCACAGTTATAGGTGCGGATAGTGAGCTAATGAGCTAATGCACTCGACAGTCATTGCAGTGGCGTTTTGACACATCCTGAGAGTTGACCGGAGAGGAAGGTGTGAGTGTGCTGCTGGGGAACCCTCACTGAGACGAGCTGGGGCAGCCTCTACCCACACCCACCTGCTCTGGGGAAGGAGAGGTGAGCGGGTGAAGGAACCCTCAGCCTGAAATGGAGTTACCTTTGCCTCCCTCCTGTCTCCACCCACCACGGGACACTCTGGAGTGTAAGGCACGAGAACTGGTGTGGAGAAAGATGTGCTCCAAGCCCCAGTTCTTGGTGTGCAAAGCGATTCCTGGCTTAGATCTTTTGAAACAGGTGCTAAAAATATCCTTCCCACCTCTGGTAATTTCTGTCCTTGAGAGACAGGAAAACAAGAAGGATTACAAAGGATAAAAATAGCTGCGTCTAAATATCATGGGAAAAATGGCCCATGAGAAATGCGTAATTCTTCAGTTGATGCTCTGCTCTGCGAAGTCTAGAATCTCACAAGGGATACCTAACATTTTATGGAAAAAGGAAGGCCAAAAACGTAAACACACTTAATGCTCTTAACATAGTGCACTGGTGCTTATGAGAGTCTACCAGAGTAGACTGACAAGTCAGGCTAACAAGTCAACAGCGACAATGAATGACGTTTAGGACTTAGCTTTTTTTTTTTTTACTTAACATTTCAAAGTGGAGGCCAAAAATGGTGATGGGTGAGGAAGAAGGCACATTGACTATCAACACATTAAATACCATTTTGATCCTCATTTCCTATAGGCAACTAGTTTTCTCCCAAATTCATATGTCTGGAAATGGCATGAGCCAGATGGCTCATTAAAAAAACAACAACGTAAAAAATTGTGAAGTTTTTCTCCTGAAAGAGCCACTTCTGGGCACCAGGTATGGCTCCCCCAAGAATATACCTCAGATTCATTAGTCTGTCCCCTCTTCTTTTCTGGGGCAGAGTTTTGGGCTAAATGACTCCAAGCTTTAAGCTTTTAGCTAAAATATTAAGGTATTTATCTAGGACAGAAGCCCAGAATGGCTTGAACTTTTCATGAAGCAGAATTAGCAAGAGGCAGAGTTTCTGTTCTCAGGCAGCCAGACCTCATGTGGGCTGTCTTCTGTGAGTTAACTGGCAAGTGCGTGGTGTATAAAGTATGCAGGTTGCCCTAGCTGGTTTGGCTCAGTGGATAGAGCATTGGCTTGCGGACCAAAAGGTCCCGGGTTTGATTCTAGTCAAGGGCACGTACCTTGGTTGCAGGCTCTTCCCTAGCCTGGGCCCTGGTCGGGGCTCGCACAGGAGGCAATGAATGGACATGTTTCTCTCTGTCTTTCCCTATCTCTTCCAGTCTTCAATGGAAGCCCTAGCTGGTTTAGCTCAGTGGATAGAGCGCCGACCTGCTGACTGAAGGGTCCCTGGTTCGATTTTGGTCAAGGGCACATGCCTGGGTCATGGGCTCTATCCCCAATGGGGGCATGCAGGAGGCAGCTGGTGAATGATTCTCTCTCATCATTGATGTTTTATCTCTCCCTTTCCCTTCCTCTCCGAAATCAATAAAAATATATTTAAAAAAATAAATAAGAAAGATCAATGGAAAAATATCCTCAGATGAGGATTAATAACAACAAAAATAAAGTATGCAGGTTGTGGGCTGGTATGGTGACACAGGGGTCCCTGGAACTTTACTGACACTCCGTAAAGGTGGAAGCCCTTGTTTCTTGTGCACTGCTGCACCTCATAACTCAGCAGAGTGCCTGGGGTAAAACAAGAGGCCATCGATAAAACAAGACTGGCTTGTGTGCCCTGGCCAATGTCGCTCAGTTAGTTGAGCATCGTCCCATGCACCAAGAGGCCATTGGTTCCATTTGTGCTCAGGGCATATGCCCGGGTTGCAGGTCCGCCCCCTGGTAGGGGGCATGCAGGAGGCAGCCTATCCATGTTTCTCTCAATCTCTCTTTGTTTCTCTCTTCCTCCCTCTCTTAAAAAAAATCTCTCTATATAAAAGGCTAACATGCAAAGTGTCCTCTCGGGAGTTCAACTGGGAGATTGGGAGTTCGATCGCTCATTATGACATGCGCTGACCACCAAGGGGTGGCGTGGAATGAAGGAAGGCCCTAGCTCAGGGGTGGGCAAACTTTTTGACTCGAGGGCCACAATGGGTTCTTAAACTGGACCGGAGGGCCGGAACAAAAGCATGGATGGAGTGTTTGTGTGAACTAATATAAATTCAAAGTAAACATCATTACATAAAAGGGTACGGTCTTTTATTTCAATAGTTTTATTCATTTCAAATTTATAATAAAATCATAATATGCTAATTAGACTGGACATCCTTCCAGATGACCTTTGGGACCAAGCCACGGCAGCGGGGGCCACGAGGCGGCTGCCTTGGTGGCAAGGGCCAAGCCCCTAGCACGAATTTTGTGCATCAGGGCTCTAGTATATATATATAATCTATATTGGCTTTTGTGGTGAGATGGGCTTGAATCCAAGAAATGGAACAGGAGAGTGTGGCCCAACACTCAGGGGCGGCTATACCATTAGATTGCTTTCCATGCAAAGGAAGTTTTACTGAACCATGTGCCAAACACTATTCTAAGTGCTGCAGATACAGCCATGCATGAGATTAAGGTTTGGTGTGACAGGGCAGGGCTTGCAACTAGTTGGTAAGGCAGTCAACAAACACTTTCCATAGTGATGAACTCTATAAAGGAAAGAAAACAGGGCGATGTGATGGTAAGGGGTGAGGGTGGGGGGCTTCTAAGATGACGGAGTGAATGACCCCTCTTTCCCAGGCTAGAAAGGTGCAGAGTAAGACCCTGCCTCCCAGGTGGAGCAGGGCAGCAGGCCGGATTTGTTTGATTGGTTGATTTATAAATATATTTTTATTTATTTCAGAGAGGGAGAGGGAGAGAGAGAAACATCAATGATGAGAGAGAATCATTGATTGGCTGTCTCCTGCACACCCCCTACTGGGGATCAAGCCCTCAATCCGGGCATGTGCCCTTGACCGGAATCGAACCTCGGGGATCCTTCAGTCGCAGGCAGCAGTCTTCCCCAGGAAAACTTGAATGATGCCGCAATCCGGGCATGTGCCCTTGACCGGGAATGGAACCTAGGGGATCCTTCAGTCGCAGGCAGCAGTCTTGCCCAGGAAAACCTGAATGACGCCAAGAAACAAAGTGACTGTCAGTCCAAGAAGCCTTTTTACGCCCTGAACTAGAGTGGCTTTCGGCTGCGGCTTCGGTCCCTCCCTGGGCCAGACCTAGACACACCCTCGGGGGTGGAGAGAACCCCGCCACCTCGGCCGCCCGGGTTGCACTTGCAGAAATTAACAGCGTCTGAGGCTGCGGTTCCAAAGGGGCCTGGACAGGAGACGCCTTCAAACCGCCTTCACCTGCGCTGAGGGAGAGGCGGGGCCCAGCGAGGCC
>NW_006285234.1:1750086-1760996 GCF_000327345.1 Myotis davidii | reverse complement strand
GCGGGGTGACCTCGCTGCTGGCTCCCCGCCTCGGGCTCGCACAGCCCCGCAGCGCAGAGGAGGCGTCCCGCCCGGTCTCCCCGCTGCAGGTGGCGGCGTGGTCCCGCGTGGAACGTGCGGTCCCCTGGGCTTGGCTCGCAGGTCGGACTCCGCCGCGCCCTGCGGGGCAGGCACCTGGGGACGCCGAGGCCGGGCGGCGGCTCCTGTCGGCCCCTCGGGTCTGATGCGGGTGGCGCTCGGGTTTGATCCCCGCATCTTCAAGTCCATGTTGCCCAGGCCTGTGAGCCCGGCGCTGAGGAGGCAGCGGGGCTCGGAGGTGGGGTGAGGCGGCCCAAAGGGCACCCTTTTCCGGTGCCAGGGATTTATACTAATTTCTTAAACGTGCCTGATCACCTGGCTACTCGTTTGAAAAAAACAGCACCCTGAACCAGGAGGCTCAGACCCTCCAGAGGGGGAGCGGGGAGTGTGTGAGTGTGAGTGTGTGTGTGTGTGTGTGTGTGTGTGAGTGTGTGAAGGAGTGTCCCAGGCGGCTCCTGTGCGGAGGCAGGTGTGGGAAATGCTTCCCGGAGGTGTACACGAGGCTGTGTCCCAGGAACAGCTCAGAGGGGGTTGGAGCTGCTGTCCTCTGGCTCTTGTTGGTGTGAGCAGATCTGAACCAGCGCAGCACTGAAGTTGTTTAGCCTTTGACATCTAAAGTGTCTTCTCTACTGGCTTTCCCTCCTTTGCTATCAATCTTTGCTTTGCTTTTGCTACCAAACCTACTAGAATAGACTCTAGTTCCTTCTTTTCCTTCATTGTTTGCATCTATTTTGAATCTGTCTTCCTCCCTCCTTTCTTCCCTTTCTTCCTTTCTCCCCCTTGCATTTTACTGACTCTGTTGAAGGTCATGATGAACTCATTTGTTATTTTGTTTCTTCTGTCGTCTTTGCAATTCTCTTTTCTCTGTTGGGGATGTGTCATGTGGTTCTGTCCTTGTAGCTACCCTTCTTTACTCTAATTTTATTCTTTTTTAAAATATATATATATTTCTGTATTGATTTTAGAGAGGAAGGGAGAAGGAGAGAGAGATAGAAACATCAGTGATGAGAGAGAATCATTGATCAGCTGCCTCCTGCAAGCCCCTGGGGATCAAACCTGCAATCCAGGCATGTGCTCTTGGCTGGAATCAAACCTGGGACCCTTCAATCTGCAGGCTGATGCTCTATCCACTGAGCCATGCCAGCTAGGGCATCATTTTATTCTTTTTAAAATATGTATGTTTTTATTAATTTCAGAGAAAGGAAGTGAGACGGAAAGAGGGATAGAAACATCAGTGATGAGAGAGAATCATTGATAGGTTGCCTCCTGCACGCTTTCTACTGGGGATTGAATCCGTAAACTGGGCAGGTTCCCGGACAAGAAAGCCAACCTAGACCTCTTGGTTCATGGGTCCACACTCAGCCACTGAACCACACTGGCTGAGTTAATTTAATTTAATTTTTTAAATATATTTTATTGATTTTTCACAGAGAGGAAGGGAGAGAGATAGTCAGAAACATCGATGAGAGAGAAACATCGACCAGCCGCCTCCTGTACATCCCCTACTGGGGATGTGCCCACAACCCAGGTACATGCCCCTGACCGGAATCGAACCTGGGACCCCTCAGTCCGCAGGCCGACCCTCTATCCACTGAGCCAAACCGGTTTCAGCTAATTGTATTTTTTTAATTTAAAAAAATTTTTAGCCTTGGCCAGGTGGTTCAGTTGGTTGAAGCATTACCATGTGCAAACATGTCCACACAGTTGCATGTTTGATTCCTGGTCAGGGCACATACCTAGGTTTTGGGTTGGCAACCAAAAGATGTTTCTCACATCAATGTTTTTCTCTCTCTTTCTCTCTCTCCCTTCCTCTCCAAAAAAATAAAATCAATGAAGACATATGCTCAGATGAGAATTTTTATCTTTTTCAATTCCTTTTTACTTTGTCTCTCCCTCCCTCCCTGCCTCCTGCACACCCTTTACTGGGGAGGTCGAGCCTGCAACCCGGGCATGAAAAAGATAAAAATAAATAGAAGGAGCCCTAGCCGGTTAGGCTCAGTGGATAGAGGGTCAGCCTGCAGACTGAAGGGTCCCAGGTTTGATTCCAGTCAAGGGCACATTCCTGGGTTGCAAGCTCGATCCCCAGTTGGGGGAGTGCAGGAGGCAGCCAGTCAATGATTCTTTCTCACCACTGATGTTTCTATCTCCCCCTCCCTTCCTCTCTGAAATCAATAAAAATATGAAGTAAAAAATAAAATAAATGGAAAAAATATCCTGAGATGAGGATTAACAACAACAAGTACAAAAAAGTACAAATTTACAGTAATGGGGTCGTAAAGTACAGCATAGGGAATATAGCCAATAATCTATATAGATAAAAGCCTAAGTGATCATCGCAACCGAAACAGAACAGGCTGCGTGGGGTGACTAGGCCAGCAGGGGGTTAGTGAAGGGCGACCAAACAACCGAGCAGCAAGCTGCGTGGGGCGACCAAGCCTGCAGGGGAGGCATTTGGGGAGGACCAGGCCCTCATGGGGGGGGGACAGTGAGTAGCAACCAGTCAGCAGAGGGGGGCAGTGAGGGGTGACCAGGCTGGCAGGGGGGGCAGTTTGGTGTTTCTATATCTATCTCTCTCCCTTCTTCTCTGAAGTCAATAAAAAATGTATACATATTTAAAAATATTCCTTGTTATTTTGTTCTTTTTGATGCAATTGTAAATGGGATTGTTTTCTTAATTTCTCTTTCTGATAGTTCATTATTAGTGTATAAAAATGCAACTGGCTGAAATCGGTTTGGCTCAGTGGATAGAGCGTCGGCCTGCGGACTGAAAGGTCCCGGGTTCGATTCCGGTTAAGGGCATGTACCTGGGTTGCGGGCACATCCCCAGTGGGAGATGTGCAGGAGGCAGCTGATCGATGTTTTTGACTCTATCTCTCTCCCTTCCTCTCTGTAAAAAATCAATAAAATATATTTAAAAAATGCAACTGATCCCTGGCCCGTGTGGCTAAGTGATTAGAGCAGTGGCTGGAGAGGGTTCAATTCCAGTCACAGGCCCGGGGTTGGGGCTGGTCGGTTGGGACTGGTCAGGGCTTGTGGGGGGTGGGGACCAATTGCTGTGCCTCTCACAGTGATGTTTCTCTCTCCTTCTACCTCTCCATTTCCACCTCCATTTTCCTGTCTACCTCTCTCTCCCTCCCTTCCACTCACTAAAAAGCAATGGAAAAAAATATCCTCGGGAGGATTAAAAAAATGCAATCAATTTCTGAATATTAATTTGTATCCTGCTTTACTGAATTCATTTATTAATTCTAGCAGTTTATTGGTGGATTCTTTGTTTCTCTCTATACAATATCATGCTAACTGCAAGTAATAACAGTTTTACTTCTTTCTTTCCAATTTGGATGCCTTTTTAAAAATTAAAAAATTTCAAAATTATAGTTTGATATACAATATTATATTAGTTTCAGGTGTACAACATAGTGAGTAGACAGTTATATAACTTATGAAGTGATCACCCCAATAAGTGTAGTACCCAGTTGACACCATGCATAGTTATTAACACTAGAGGCCCAGTGCACAAAATTCATGCATGGGGGAGGGGAGTGCCCTCAGTCCAGCCTGCACCTCTCCAATCCAGGACATCCCTCTCACAATCCAGCACCACTGGCTCCTAAGTGCTCACCTGCCTGATCACCCTAACAGCCCCCCTTGCTGGCCTGGTCACCCACAACTGCCCTGCCCCTGCTGGCCTGGTTGCCCCTAACTGCCCTCCTGCCAGCCTGGTCACCCCAAACTGCCTCTCTCTTTTTTTTTCTTGTCTGTTTGCTCTGGCTAGGACTTCCAGTACTGTGTTGAATAAAAATGGTCAAAGTGGACCATCTTGTCTTGTTCTTGAACTTAAAGCTTTCAGCTATTCACTCTTGAGTATGATGTTAGATGTGGGTTTGTCATATATGGTCTTTATTATGTTAAGGGTATGGTTCCCTCTATCCTCACTTTGCTGAGATTTTTTTTTATATATAAAGGATTGTGTCAAATGCATTTTCTGCATCTGTTGATATGATCATATGATTTTTATCCTTCATTTTGCTTATGTGGTGTGTCATGTTACTTGATTTTCATATTGAACCAAGCTTGCATCCTGGGAATAAATCCCACCTGATTATGGTGTATAATCTTTATAATGTATTGCTGAATTTGGTGTGCTAATATTTTGTTGAGGAAATTTGTCTGAAGGTATCTTTTGATTTCTTCCTTGATTTTTTTTTATTACTATTGATTTTTTACAGAGAGGAAGGGAGAGGGATAGAGAGTTAGAAACATCGATGAGAGAGAAACATCTATCTGCTGCCTCCTGCCCACTCCCTACTGGGGAAGTGTCTGCAACCGAGGTACATGCCCTTGACCGGAATCGAACCTGGGACGCTTCAGTCCGCAGGCCGACACTCTGTCCACTGAGCTAAACCAGTTAGGGCTCTTCCTTGATCTTGTTGTTAACCCATTCATTGTTTTAGCAGCATGTTATTTAGTCTTCATGTGTTTGTGTGTTTGTTTGTGTGTGTGTGTGTATGTGTGTGTGTTTTCAGTTTTCTTCTTGTCATTGATTTCTAGTTTTATACCATTGTGGTGAGAGAAAATGCTTGGTGATTTCAATCATCTTAAATTTATGGATACTTGTTGTGTGGTCTATCCTAGAAAATGTTTCATGTGCACTTGAAAAGAATGTCTGTTCTGCTGCTTTTGGGTGAATTGTCCTAAAAATATCAATCATGCCTACCTGGTCTAATGTGTCATTTAAGGCTACGGTGTCCTTGTTAATTTTCTACCTGGACGACTATCCATTGATATTAATGGGGTGTTAAATCCCTATTATGACTGTATTACTGTCTGTCTTTCTCTTTATATCTGTGAATATTTGTATTACATATTTAAATACACACACACACACACACACACACACACACACACACACACACACTAGTGGCCTGGTGTACAAATTCATACTCATTGAAAGGAAATTAATTAGAAAAAATACTTTAATATTGCTCTTTGCCCTTTCTCTATAATAGAAGTGTCAACCAAATTCACACTGACAGATGGAAACGCATGCGTGGGTCAACTTAGCCTTTTACATATGTAGAATAAACTTGCTTAATTAGACCTGCTTTGTGATGTAGTTAAACTTTTTCCAGCTCAGTGAAGCACCCCAACTTCTCTTTCAGGTAATTGTCAGCAACACAGCAGTAAATATCAACACGAAGCAGATTATTATTGTAGATCACGCAGGCAGAACAAAGGGTAAAATATTTAACTGCAGCAGTGTTTGACTAAAGTGAGAAAACCTAAAGTCATTTTCAAGGTCTACCATTTCTTACTTCTTTTCATTCGGGTCAAGTTTCTGAACTTTCTAAATCTTCGTTTTCCGGCTAATGAAAAGAAAATAGGATTTCACTGAGTCTCCTATCAAGCTACTCCAGGACTTCTGTGAGGATCAAATGAGATGAGGTGCGGGAAAATGCTACACAGACATTTGGTTTAAGTGTGAAATGTTTGTACCTGGCTATAAAGCAAGTCATGTTTCTGGGCTGAAGAAACTGCAAGGAGGCTAGTCGTTCCTAGGGAGAGGAAGCTGTGCGTTGCTACGTGACATCATTAATCGGCGTCCATTTCCCGGCTGGGCTGGGCTGTGGGCTGCATCTTGTCCCATGGGTCTTGGCAGCATTGGCTGTGATTTGGTGGGCTGTCACTCTGGGATGTTGGTGGGCCTGTGTCCCACCTGGGGGAAGCCGAGTGTTGCTTTGTGGGCGCCAGGTCCGCGGTGCCGTTTCTTTGTGAATGGCCAGTGCATGTCATGGCAGCTCCTGCATTGAGCGTTTGTGCCCTGGTGGTCAGTGTGCATCATAGCAACCGGTCGGACGGTTGGACACTTAGCATATTAGCCTTTTATATATGTAGATATACACACACACACACACACACACGCATTGGGTGTGTAGATGTTTATGAGTTATAACTATTAGATTGATCCCTTTATCATTATGGAATGCCCTTCTTTGTCTCTTGTTACATTTCTTGTTTGAAAGTCTATTTTGCCCAGCTGGTATGGCTCAGTGATTGAGCATAGACCCTTGAACCAGAAGGTCACAGTTCAATTTCCAGTCAGAGCACATGCCCAGGGTTGCAGGCTCGATCCCCAGTAGGGGGTGTGCAGGAGGCAGCATATCAATGATTCTCTCTCATCACTAATGTTTCTATCTCTCTACCTCTCCCTTCCTCTTTGAAATAAATAAAAACATTTTTTAAAAAGAAAGTCTATTTTGCCCAATATAAGTATTGGTACCTCAGCTTTGTTTTTCATTTTCCATTTGCATGAAATATCTTTTCTATCCCTTTCAGTCTATGTATGTCTTTCTATCTGAATGGGTGTCTTCATGGCAGCATGTATATATATATATATATACAGTTCTTGTTTGTTTTTTTTCATTCAGCCACCCTATATCTTCTAAACGGAACATTTAGTCCATTGATATATAAAGTAATTATGGATAGATAAGTAGTTATTGCCATTTTAATTGTTTTCTGATTGTTTTTGTAGTCCTCTGGTCCTTTCTTATTCTCTTGCTCTCTTATATTGTAGTTAAGCGGTTATCAACCTGTGGGTCGCTACCCCTTTGGGGGTCAAATGACCCTTTCACAGGGGTCGCCTAATTACATCCTGCATATCAGATATTTACATTACGATTCCTAACAGTATTACAGTTATGAAGTAGCAACGAAAATAATTTTATGGTTGGGCGTCACCACAACATGAGGAAATATATTAAAGGGTTGCAGCATTAGGAAGGTTGAGAACCACTGTTGTAGTTGGTGACTCTGTAGTGTTGTGCTTGGATTCCTTTCTCTTTATTTCTTGTACTAGAGGCCTGGTGCACAAAATTCGTGCGTGGGTAGGGTCCCTAGGCCTGGCCAGCGATCAGGGCCAAGCAGGTTCTCTGCCTCCCTGCCTCCTCCTTCCCTTGCCACCCGCATAGCATACCGCCACCACGCAGTTCCCCTCATCTCCACTCCACCTCCTTGCCTCGCTTCTTCAGCGCCATCCGCCACTGGTCGCCTGCCATGTTCCATGCCGCCCCCTGGTGGTCAGCGCAAGTCATAGCGAGCAATTGAACTTCCGTTTTCCCGGTCTAACTCCCCAGGGGACACTTTACATATTAGCTATATATATATACACACACACACACATACACATACATACATATACACACAGATAGATAGATAGATAGATAGATAGATAGATAGATATAGATAGACAGACAGACTAGAGGCCTGGTGCGCTCGGGGGGAGGGGGTTCCCTCAGCCCAGCCTGTGCCCTCTTGCAGTCCGGGAGCCCTCAGGGGATGTCCGACTGACATGGAGGAGGGAGAGGCTCCCACCACCGCCACTGTGCTCGCCAGCCATGAGCCCTTCCTACACTTCCTACTTTTACCTTTATATTGTATAGTTGGTTGATGAATTGCTTTTACTAAATGTTTGCCTTTTTCAGTAAGCATTTTTCTTTGCTATATTTTCTTATTCATATTTTTTATCTTTTCTACTTACAGAGGTATCTTTAACACTTCTGGTAATGCTGGTAAAGTAGTGAGCTCCTATACCTTTATCTTCTCTAGGAAACTTTTTCCTATTCTAAATGATAGCCTTGCTGGGTGGGGTAATCTTGGTTGTAGGTCTTTGCTTTTTTTCATCACTTTGGTTGTTTTGTGCCAATCCCTTCTGGCCTGCTAAGTTTCTGTTGAGAAATCAGCTGATAGTCTTATGGAAACTCCCTGGCACGTAACCAACTACTTTTCTCTAGCTACTTTCAAAATTATTTCTTTGTTTTTAACCTTTGATATTTTAATTATGATGTGTCTTGGTTTGGGCCTGTTTGGGTTCATCTTGTTTGGAACTCTTTGCACTTCCTGGACTTGTATGTCTATTTCCTTCACCAGGTTAGGGAACTTTTCTGTCATTAGTTTTTCAAATAGGTTTTCAATTTCTTTCTCTCTCTCTCCTGTTCTGGCACCCCCATGATGAGACTGTTGGTACACGTGAAGTGGCCCCAGATTATAGCTTACAGGGAGACTAGCTGTATGGAGAAGCGGCTATCTTTAGACAGTTTCACAGGGACCATGGATGGGAGGCATGGTGGCCAAAATAATTAGTCCCCAGTTGGATGGGATTTCTCTTGGGACACTGTCTCAGTTCTGGGAGTCCTCTCTGATGGATGGGTGTCAACATCTTGGCCTTAGTTTGGGCTGATGTGGAGCCGACTGTGGGTGCTGAGGCTGGTATGGAAGGTGGTGGTGGTGAGTTTACTAGCCATGTGCTGCCCTGATGTCCACTTGTTTGCACCCTGTCATCTTACATCCTCATCTTATACCTCAATGATTGCATAGTCTGCCAGCGGGTCTTACTTCAATTCTGTTTTGCAGTTCGGTTCAAACCCTGCCTTGTCCCGTTCAGCCTGTAGCAATCCATTACGGTAGAGTGGGCCAAGTCGGACGAGCATCCAGAGTCTTCCGTGGTCTGGGTCCACCTGACTTCAGTCCCTGCTACCAGCACTCAGAGACCAAGGCCTCCAAGCCTGGTCCCGTACTCTCATCCGCAAGTACCCGTGGTCGGACTTGGCTGTAACAATTGTGTGTGCTCCTTGTCGCTCTTTGTCTAGATCTTACCCCTTCAAGGCTCAGTTTAAGTCCTACTTCTTTTTTTTGTTGTTTTGTTAGTATATTTTATTGATTTTTTTACAGAGAGGAGGGGAGAGGGATAGAGAGCTAGAAACATCGATGAGAGAGAAACATCGATCAGCTGCCTCCTGCACACCCCCTACTGGGGATGTGCCCACAACTGAGGTACATGACCTTGACCAGAATTTAACCCAGGACCCTTCAGTCTGCAGGCATTGGCTCCATCCACTGAGCCAAACCGGTTAGGGCAAGTCCTACTTCTTATATGACTGCTCTCCCTTCTCTAACTTACATTTAGTCATCTGTAGAAACGTGTGCTTGGTTATAACCTGAGTCTTGTGTAACTGATCAACCTGATTAATCATCCTCTGCTTTTCTGGAAAAAACATCTGCCTTAAATCTGCACCACATCACCTGTGGAAACACGAGGCAGGCCATCCTTCCCTTAGGCCTGCGCCCCTGTCTCTCTTTCCTTCTCTAGGACCTCAGTCTTCTAATTGACTCTCCTTTCTCACCCATCTCTTTGCCTGTACTAGGTTGTCCCATAGCAGTGAAGTATATTTTTTTAAATATGTTTTTATTGATTTTCTTTAGAGAGAGAGGAAGGGAGAGGGTGAGACGATAGAAACATCATTGGTAGAGAAATAGTGACCAGCTGCCTCCTGCATGCCCCCTACTGGGGATGGAGTCCACAACCCAGGCATATTGCCAGACTGGGAATTGAACCAGTGACCTCTTGGTGCATGGGATGGTGTTCAATCCACTAAGCCACGTTGGCCGGCCCAGTGAAATATTCTTAACTCCCATCTTTAAAAACAATCAGCTAACCTTGCTCTATCCGCATCCTTCCCTCACTTCTGCCCCATTTTTCTGCTCCTTGTCAGAGCAAACTAACAGAGCTGTCCCCACTCCCACATCTTGCTTATCTTCAGTTTGCTCTTGTCTGTATTATCTCTTTCTCTCCCCTGAAATGTTCTTCTTGAGGACATCAGGGCCTCCGTGCTCTCAGATCCCAGTGGACACTCTGGCACCTGCTCCACCCTTAGCACCCTCTGTACTTAACCATTTCTTGGAACCTGTGCCTGGTTTTCCTTCTACCTTACTAACAATTGCTCCTTCTTCGTCTCTTTAGCCACTTGCCTTTGTCTGTACACTCTGATTCTGCCACTGCGTCCAGTCCTGTCTCTAGTCTTGTCTTTCTCTTCTCAGTCTGAATGCTGGGGAGTCTCAGAGTTCTTGTTCCTCAAAATGTTAGGGCTTTCAACACCGTGCATATGCTAATGACACCCAGCCTACTTCCCGTTTCAGACTTGTGTGTCCAGCTGCTGCTTACTGCTTCCACCTGGATGCAGATGGGTATATTGTACTTAACTCTAAAAGTTGAACGTTCAGCCCTAACTGGTTTGGCTCAGTGGATAGAGCATCGGCCTGCGGACTGAAAGGTCCCAGGTTCGATTCCAGTCAAGGGCTTGTACCTTGGTTGTGGACACATCCCCAAAGGGAAGTGTGCAGGAGGCAGCTGATCGGTGTTTCTCTCTCATCGATGTTTCTAACTCTCTATCCCTCTCCCTTCCTCTCAATAAAAAAATCAATAAAATATTTAAAAAAATAAAAAATAAAAAAATAAAAGTTGAACGTTCAAATGTATTCACACACACTCACACACATACATGTACACATTCACCCTCAGCCTCCCAGGCTCACTCCCTGTTCCTTCCTGCTTCTTAGTGGCCCTAATTACTTAACCCAGAAACATAGATACCATTCTTAATTCTCCCTCTTTGCATGTACATCCAGTTTGTTGGCAAGTAAGTTTTGTCATTTCTACTTCCAAAATGGTCTAGTCATGTCTCTGTCTTCACTGCCCCCTCCTTGTCTAAGCCACCATGACGTCCCCTGGAATACTGCTATAGTTTACCAACCCATCCCTGCTATTCCTCTCATTCTGCAATCCAGTCTCCACCATGGAGCCACACTGATCTTGGAAAATAGATCAGATCATTTCGTTCTCTCCTTTAGTATTTTCCTGGGCACTTAGAATAAAATCCCCACATCCAAGGGCGGTGTGTAGTGGCTTTCTGCCTGCCTCCAGTTTTCCCTTAGATCCTGGCCCCCTTGCTCCTCACGCTGGGGCCAGGCTGGCTTCCTTTCTGTGCTGGGGCTCA
>NW_006285234.1:1719565-1749428 GCF_000327345.1 Myotis davidii | reverse complement strand
GTGGTGATACTGTCTCACCACTAGCTAATCAGTGCTGCTAGGACCATGAGAAGAATCACAGGTGAAATCTTGTACTGGGCTTTGTTTGGGGATGCTTAAAACTCATGTTTCCTGGTTTTGGAGAGCTGGCAGAGTCCCGCAAACCAAGTGTCTGAAGCATGTGTTTATTCACGTTCAGAGCACATCTTGCCATCTGTTCTCCTTCATATAGTCAGGCAGCAACACAAATCCTGGGGCCAAGAGCTCCCTCTAGGAGTCAGAATGAAATTGCCTGCATCCTGCTCTATTTGTTTGTTTGTTTTTAATATATATATTTTTATTGATTTCCAAGAGGAAAGGAGAGGGAGAGAGAAATAGAAACATCAGGGATGAGAGAGAATCATTAATTGGCTGCTGCCTGCATACCCCACACTGGGAATTGAGCCCACAGCCTGGGCATGAGCCCTGACTGGAGATCGAACCATGATCTCCTGGTTTATAGGCTGACGCTCAACCACTGAGCCACTCAGGCCAGGCTGCTTTATTTTTTTGTTTGTTTTTCATTTAAGTAAGTTATTTTGAAAGAATTTAGGATTTACAGATAAATTGAGTATACAGGAGGGAGTTCCCATCGAACTTATCCCAACTTTCACTTGTTATGAACATCCTATATTAGTTGTACCAACTCAGTAATGAACCAACATTGATATGTTGTTATTAACTATAGTTCATAGCTTTTTTGAATTCTTCATTTTGCCCCTAGTGTTTTTTATCTGTTTCAGGCTTTTGTTGTTCTTTTGCCTACAACAAATTGGACATTTTAAAAAAGTTTATTATTTCTCAAAAGGCAATACGTTGACATGAGTCAGAATAGAAAATTGTAGAAGAGTGTCCAGGGAAAGTCTTTCTCCCATCCCTGACCTCTGGCTTCAGGTTTCCCCCACTGGAAGCAAGTTAACTTCCTGATGAATCGGACCAGATGCTCTCTCCACATAGGAACAGATCTGTGTTCTTCAGTATATATTGGTGTAAATGGGTGTCCATTTATTTATTCCATGTTTTATATAAGCGGTAGCATTCCTTGCCTTGCTTTTCTCAATAGGATTGTTCCACATTGTGGGATAAAAGCTTTCTTATTCCTTTTTCATGGCTGTATAGTATCCCACCGTGTAGGTGAACTCCAAAATTTGAAATCAGTGTCATGTCGACAACCATGTAGGTGTTTCCATCTTTCAACAGACAGAACAGTGCTGCAGTTGGGACTTGAACTGGCTGCATTCATAGGTATGAGTCCACCTAACAGCCTTGTGATCCCTCCTACAGGCTGGCTGCTGGCTCTACGAGGTTCTGTGCAGGCATCATAAGCACTGCCAGGCACTCGGGCATTGAGCAGAAGATGGCAGACTATTCAAACAAACTGTACCAGCAGCTAGAGCAAGAAACAGGGATCCAAACAGGTAAGCAGGGGTCTGCCATTTTCTGCTGTGCCCGTCCCCAGACTCTGTTCCTGGGACTGTGTGTGGTCCCCAGGAGCTGGCCTGGTGAGTGGTCATTCAGACCTGAGTTGTAGTTTGGGCTCTGCCACTAGTCAGAGTTTTACTTTGGGCAAGTCATTTTGCTTTTGAGCCGTCTTTGTTTCCCTATTTTTATTTTTAAAAAATATGCTCTTGTTCATTTCAGAGAGGAAAGGAGAGGCAGAAAGAGAGGGTGAGAAAGAAACATCAATGATGAGAGAGAATCATCAATGGGCTGCCTCCTGCATGCCCCCTACTGGGGATTGAACCCACCACCTGGGCATGTGCCCAAACCCGGAATTGAACCTTGACCTCCTGGTTCATGGGTTGAATGATCAACCACTGAGCCACACCAGCCAAACTTTGTTTTCCTGTTTTTAAAATGAGATTCAGTCATCATTCCAGATCCTTTTCAGATGCTATAATTCTTGTGATATTAAGGTTTTCCTGGGCCATTTCCTATATATTTCACTTGAAGTGTAGTAAGTGGCAGCATTGGCTCCACAGGAGGAGGAGGAGGAATTTAAGTTAGGTGCTTGGAAGCTAAATCAGAGTTTGACCCATTGTAGTACCCGTCATTAGTAAGGATGTTCCTGACTCTACAGCATTCACACGTTTCTCCTTACCTGTGTAATTTGGGGAGAAGGACTAGCTAGCTAGCTCTGGAGTGAGTAGGAACTGTCCCAGGAAGAGGAGGACCCATCTACACGATGGTCTCATACGATCGAAGGCAGAAAGAATGGCTGTCAGTTGGTTGTAAGGTGACGGATTAGCAGAAGTCCAGCCTGGAGCCTGCTCTGGTGGCTGATGAGAATGTGGTGAGCACACTAATCATCGTGAGTGGGTAGCGAGGCCCAGTGATGAAATTCCAGACACTTGCCTATGTCAGGGTCATTCTTTTGAGGACATTGCATAAAATGAATCAGATAATTCGAGACTAATTCTGACAGAGGGTGGTAGCTTTATCTTTTGCCAGCTGCAGTGGCTCTGCCATGTGATCAGTAGCAGACTATTCAAACAATAGCCTAAGCACAGTGTGTGGTTTACCTCGCCAGCCCTTTTAGAAATCATGTGACCGCTGACAACATTTTCATTAGGGAAAGGGAGATTTGAAATTTTGATCACAAGTAAGGGTTTATCACATTTCCATTTTATATAGTTCATAGTGTCAAGAAGTGTAACTTTCTTTGTAAATTGTAGAGGAAGACTGATTGTCTAGTAACTAGGATTTGATAGCCGTGGAAGGAGAGAGATGCCACGAGAGGATCCAGGGGCCTGGAAGAAGAGGCTGTGTATTCTCGGGCACATGGCAGGGCCAGGCCTGGGTGAGACCAGTATGCATCCTGGGGGACCCTGCAGTCAGCGCTGAGTGGGTGCCCCTCACGCGGTGTGCCCCGGGCGCCTTGACCCCATGGTGTCATGGTGTCATTGCACTTGGCCAGGCCTCCTGTTAAAGGGCCGGGCTCTCCAGTGAACATGGTAAAAATGCTTCCTGCTCCCGCACAGTCTCTGGCTTTTACTAGAGAAGATGCTGCTACAGACAGGACAGGCAGGAAGCAGTCCCTTCGCTGGGTTTAATGATGACAACAGGTACTTGAATCAGACATTAACTGGGTTTGAGTCAGAATAGGGTCCACATAATGGGCTCCTGTTCCATTGGGCCAGATACTAGTGCATTGCCCGGCCTTGCATCACTCAGGTGGTGCGATTCCACAGGAATCAGGGTTACAGGTTCTTTTCTGTAAAGTGAGTGAGCTTAGCTTGCTTTCTGGATCACCATCTGGAACCTTACAGGTGCGACTTCTCCTTGGTACTTGTGGGCAGTGAGGAAGCCAGGCAAGTGAGAGAAGAGGATCAGCCTCAGTCCCACATCCGTGGTCGTTCACCAGTGGTGCAGGGAAAGGTGACGGGGCCCCGAGGAGGAGAAGTGCAGGTGCCTGCCATCGTCACTTCACTCATGGACTGCTGGTGGGTCATGAAATAAGGATGAAGTGACATACGTGCACCTAGATTTAAGGGGAGATATTATCTGCTTCTCCTCTGAAAACAGTCCATTTACTCGAGATGTTTGTTCACTACCCGATAATCAGACCAGCAGATGACCCCGAGTCCTCATCCCCGACTGTGATGTTAGTGTCGGCAGTGCTTCACTCTCAGTGTGACTTTTGTCAAGTAAATGAGAGGTACCGTAATGGCTTTTATAATCTTTGGAAAGTATTCCATATAGTCCTTGATCTTATAATAAGGGTCATTCTTTTACAGCTGAAGAAACCTAGATTCAGGGAGTTGAATTGTTTTTCCAAGTCAGTGATCATTCATTTATTAAAAATTATTTAGTGGGATAAAAGGAACATATATACAGTGGTACTCTGCTCTACATAATCTATGGTAGTGAGTAGAACATGACTTCTGAACCTTTTTCTGAAATTCAGGCTGTGTTAGCCACAAGTCATTGGACTACTCTGGTAAGCCTGTATTTAAACACCAATCTCTGAAATTTCAGTTCTCCACACTGAGACATTCTTTTGTCAGTGAAGGGTATATTTATATGATGATTTCTAAAGAAACTAAGAAAACAAATTATTCTCATTAATACTTCCTTTGAAAGGATAACTGATTCAACTCTTTCTTCATAAGAACTAAGAGATGGCATTTTAGGGGACTTGAAATTGACCCAGATGTAATAAGGTGGTGTCTGGTATGTTGATTTCAAATAACAGAAAATGACTCTGGCTGCAGTGGGCACACGAGTTTGTGGAAGGCTGTTGGGTGACTATAGATTTGTCAGGAGGTTGCCAGAGGCAGCGTGGAGTCCAGGACACGAGTCCCCACAGCCGGCAGGGAGCCATCTGGCCTGGATGCTCTGCATCCGAGATGAGTGACCTCCAGCCATTCACCTACTTGCTCAAGACCGAATATTCCAGGGGGTTACATGCCCCCCAACTCCGGGGAGAAAATCTAACAGAGTGAAGAATATGAGTCTGGGTTATCTCCACCTGCCCCCCAAGTATTTTTTAGCCGTGGCATCTTTCATTTTTATTTTATGAGTGATTTCATGTGCATTAAAATCTCATTTCATCTTCACAAAACTCTGAGCCAAGGATGTTTGGCAGTGCCAGGACTCACCACAGGTCTTCTCACTTATAACCCCGGGGGCTTGCCTCTTTGCCACCCCACGTTTGTCCTGGGCGGTCTCAGTCCGGCTGATTGTTCTTACAGGTTACATACGGACAGGCTCCATCTTTCTGGCCCAGACGCAGGACCGGCTGATCTCCCTGAAGCGCATCAACTCCAGGCTGAAGTACGTGTGAGGCTAGAAGCCTGTGCTGGCTGTACTGCCCCCGTCCTCTGTCAGAGGCCAGTGACGTCATTGTCCCCTTTGTTCCGTGGCAGTGTGATAGGCATCCCTTCTGAGATCATCTCCCCCAAGAAAGTGGCCGAGCTGCACCCTCTGCTCAACGTGCATGACCTGGCGGGGGCCATGCACGTCCCCGAGGACGCGGTGGTGTCCTCTGCTGACGTGGCTCTTGCCCTGGCAAGTGCTGCCTCCCAAAATGGTAAGCAGACTGGGGACAAGGGAGGAAGAGGTTGTCGAAGAAATTGTCTCACAGTAGGCAACGACACCAACTCAACTACTGTGTTGTACACTGGCTCTTTTATTTTTAAATATATTTTTATTGATTTCAGAGAGGAAGGGAGAGGGAGAGAGAGATAGAAACATCAATGATGAGAGAGAATCATTGACCGGCTGCCTCCTGCACGCCCCACACTGGGGGCCGAGCCCACAACCCAGGCCTGTGTCCTGACTGAGAATAGAACCACGACCTCCTGGTTCAAGGTCGACGCTCAACCACTGAGCAATGCCAGCTGGGCTACACTGGCTCTTTTTGTTTTAATACACTATCTGTTACTATTTTTCCTCGGGGCCACATTTTTCTTATTGAAGTCCTGAGGAACCCTGGTTTAGTGCTGACTTAGTACCCTTCAGACTTCAGGGACTCCTTCCCCACCAAACTGAGAGGCTCCAAGATTAGTACACATGTTGGGATTTAATCCACAGCTTGGACCATGTCCCGGGTTTGAGTGAACGATGGGGGAACACCTCAGTGTCCATGGTGTTGTGCACTTTGAGTGAACTGATTCATCACGTGGGTAGATAGGATGTAAGCTGTCCTATTTGAACTTTTCTCCCCTGGCCCTTTTATGATTCCTGGAATTGAATTGTGCACTAAAGTCCCTTATTGAATTTGCCTGCCATTTTTAACCTTGGGAAAGTCTCATTTACAGTCTCAGGGTGTGGTCCTTAGGGGTGTTTTGTTTTTTAAAATTAAAGCTTTGACCTGGCCTTTTCAGTATTTCTTATGAATTGAGAATCTGCTGCAGCTGCCTTAATTGTGGACCATCTGAGGATCGATGCCCAACTCTTTCTTTACCTTGAACAGGTGTTCAGATCTATGACCGGACAAGTGTTGTTCACGTGTTGATCAAAAAAGGTGAAGTTACTGGCGTGGAGACAGATAAAGGACAGATCGAATGCCAGTATTTTGTCAACTGTGCTGGTCAGGTAAGTTAGCAACAATAGCGGGATCTCTGGTTTTCTTATTTACCTTTTATTTCCGGGACTTTTTGGTGTAGATACTTAAGATTATTTAGGGAAAAAGTAAAGGGATGCAGGGGACACACTGAGGGCTGGAACTCGGGGCTCTTGTGCTCCAACTCAGAAACCTGCACTGCTCCCCTGTGGAGCTGCGGTGCCTCCTCCTCCTCCCTGGTGAGCTGGTGCTCCCCTGTCCGGGCCCTGGAAGCACTGTGCGTTGACATAAATCCCTGGCATTGGATCTCCCTGTGGTGGTTTGTTTCATTCAGCAACCCAGCAGGTAAAGTATTAGGCTGTTCTGTTGTGTCAGGAGCATAGACTCAGTTTCCAGAACACTAAGCTGCTTGTGCTTCGAAGACAAATTGGTCCTTTCTGTCCGCTCTACAGTTTAAGGTGACCTAGGGGTACTTCCCGTTCTGTGAAGCTCATTTATGATGGTACTTGGGGTTTGTCTTGAAGCCAGGCATTTCGTTAGAAGGCCTCCTTTGCTCCCCATGAGCTCCTTTTACTATGGGAAATCTGCCGCCTTTTGATCTAAAAGTAAGTTTTATGACTTAAAACGTCTAGTGTTGTTCCCCATTCAAATAATTAACCTAAAGCAGGCTGAGTCTTGGCTTCCCTCACTGACATTGTTGCAAGAGCACACACAGGCCACTTGAAATTAAACTCTTTTCAAGCGGCTGAACTTGCTCATGTGTCTTTCTGTTCCTCTTCCACCCACAATCAATCTGTCCATTTGTAGTGGGCATACGAGCTGGGTCTGTCCAACGAGGAGCCGATTAGTATCCCGTTACATGCCTGCGAACACTTCTACCTCCTGACTCGCCCCTTGGAGACCCCTCTGCAGAGCAACACACCAAGTGAGGACCTGCACTTTGTTTTTAATCTTGTTTCCTTGCCACTGTTCTGTCCTTTGAAGGAAGACTCTCTGCGAAGGACAGACTGTGTCCGAAAGAGCTTTTCCTTTCTAGAGCATGTTACAGGGAGGTGGCCCAGTTCTGACTTTTCTTCAAGAACTCTTTATGAAAGGATGGTCAGACGGGCATTCTACTTAAGCAGTTTTTCTGCAAGCTAATTGTAGTCCCAGACAGAGGTCTAAATTGACAGTATTTGGAATATAGCCTGGAGTTTTTGACCTGAATGCTATAAACTCAGGGTATTCTGTGGCCCCGAGTGCTGTGGAGAGGGCTGATTTCACGTGGAAGGTCTGAATCCCCGCAGCGGGCTTGGCAGTGCCCCCTTTCCTTAGGCTTTACCTGGCACAGTGGCAGTTACATAGTTTGGTTGTGAGGACTAGTCAAAGCTTCTACGTAACTGATGGGGTAAAGGGTAATCAGAGTAAGTCTCCATTGTGAATCTGCGAGGGGAAACCTCCCGGATGGCCTGGAAAGGTATTTTAAAGCTGATGAGTTCATGAGACGCTGTTCATTAGCAAAGCCAACAGCGAGCTTTGCTTTTTTCTGTCCATTTAGAAAGCTGGCTTACATCTAACCCCTGCTCTTCTCTTCCACTCCCCACTCCCTTATTGTTCCTCTCCTCAGATATTGTGGACGCAGATGGCAGAATTTATATTCGCAACTGGCAGGGCGGCATCTTGTCTGGGGGCTTTGAGAAAACCCCAAAACCAATTTTCACTGAGGGCAAGAACCAGCTGGAGATTCACAACCTACAGGAAGACTGGGACCACTTTGGTGTGTGAACTGTATCTATAATAATAAAAGTGTAATATGCTAATTAGACCGGACAGCCGAATGACCTTCTGGACGTCCTTCTGGATGAAGCCGCTGTGGCAGGCAGAGGGTTAGGTGTGATCAGACAGGCAGGCAAGTGGTTAGGGGCAGTCAGGCAGGCAGAGGGTTAGGTGTGATCAGACAGGCAGGCAAGTGGTTAGGGGCAGTCAGGCAGGCCAGCGGTTAGGAGCCAGCAGTTCCAGCAGTCAGACATCCCCTGAGGGGGCCCGGATTGCAAGAGGGTACAGGCCAGGCTGAGGGCCCCCCCCCGGTCCATGAATTTCGTGCACCGGGCCTCTAGTAGTAATAATAATGCTCTGTACTTATCTAAAATGTTATATTTAAAGTATTTTCAAGAACAGCATCTCACTTGATCTTTGTAACAGCCCCGTGTGGAGGTTAGAGAGGGGAGGCTACAGAGTTTGCTGGGTCTCAGGACAGTTACTCGGTAGCAAATTCAGGAGACTATTCTTGGTTAGTGGACTTTGGCTTATTACTTATTCACCTAAAATGGCTGCTGAAATTTTAAGCTAGGAGGAAACCTTTTCTTAGGATTTCATAGAAGATTAAAGACATTTTTAGAAAGCAGAATTATTTTGTTAATGTCCTTTACTCAACTTTAAAATACTTTTAATTTTATTTATTGAATAGTTAATATATTCACATGGTTCCAAATATAAAAGATATGAAAGGATCTATAATGAAGTTTCCTTTCTAGCCTTAATGGATTTTTTTAAAGTAAACTTTTTATGGTAGAAAATTTCAAGCCCCATCTACCTACCAGCCAGCTCCACAGTCTGGTGTCGTTGGTGACCACTGCCCCACTGGCCTACTCCCAGATGATGGACTCACCTTTAAACAGGTTGAGCATCTGTCCTTGCAGCCATGCCAGCGTAGGGAACCTGCCCTTCATTGCATCTCCCTCGGGCGCCCTGAGAGAGCTTTAGCACCGAGCCCTTCGAGACCCTTATCTGTAACGTGCTTGCTCTTCCATAGCTCCTCTCCTTCCCAGAGCATCTTCTTTGTCAGTCTGCATGCCAAGCACCTCGTAGGTGTGTTCCCTAATTCCAGCAAGGGCTCTGCTCTCTGATAGATGGCCCCTTTGCTGTTCTTAGAAAACCTCTTCCAAAAGATTTTATGAAAGGAGAGGGAGGAGTTAGGAAGTATGAGGAGTTGGAAGGTTTGAATTTCCTGAAGCTGAGGACTCTGTTTGGCTGTTTTTATTGCTCAGAGCCCCTGTTGAGCTCCCTCCTGCGTAGGATGCCAGACCTAGAGACACTGGAGATCATGAAGTTGGTCAATTGCCCTGAGACCTTCACACCAGACATGAGGTGCATCATGGGCGAGTCTCCTGCGGTTAAGGGCTACTTTGTCCTGGCAGGAATGAACTCTGCTGGCCTTTCGTTTGGTGGAGGAGCTGGAAGGTAAGTCTTTGTCACTCACACTCAGCTTGCTGGGCTTCTTTCTTTCTAGAATGATTTGTTAAATGGCAAATAATATATTTAATCTGGTATGTTATTATAGGAAGATACATGTAATTTTAAAGCCCCTTCAAAGTAATTACCATGGAAGGCTCTCCTGATGTTCCTGAAATGTGCAGAATGTCTTTGGAACCCCAATTTTGGAGTTAGTCACTAAGCCTGTGGGATGGGATTCTTGTGTACTCTTTCAGTGTAACAAATGTGGGTTCTTTGTGTATTTAAATTTGGGAACATCCAAGTGTGGTGAGTGAGATAAATGATCATGCTGAGTATCACTAGTTTTATTGAATTGATACTAATAAAAATTTAACAAGCTGGTCATGAAAGGACAGATACTCTGCGAGGTACTTAGAGTAGTCTAATTCATAATGGATGGTACAGACAGTAAAATGCTGGTTGCCAGGGGCTGGGGCAGGGAATGGAGAGTGATTGGTTAATAAAGAGTTTTAGTTTGGGAAGATGGAAGGTGGTGAAAGTTACACAATAATGTGAATGTCGGATGCCACTGAACTAGTATACGGTATACTTGAAAGTGGTTAAGATGGTCAGCTTATGTTATGTGTAATCACAATTTAAAAACTTGTAAAAAAATTAATGAGGCCATTTTTCTTGAGTGACTTGTAGAATGGCTCTGAAAACAGTTATGGAAGTGGAGTTATAAAAACCTTTGGAGCAGAGATGTGTTCAGATAACTATAACCTGTTTTACAGAGACAAAAATAAACACACAGATGTATAAATTACAGTACATCTGTATACCTTTCAGTCTTACTTCTTCCTAGATGTGCCCGTGTCTTAAACACCTTCTGGGGAATCATCATTAGAGCTAAAATCCTCATAGTGGTCTTGTGAGCACAGCAGATGGATCCATGTTTGTTTCTTCCAGAAAGTTAAGGAAATTGCCCAGAATTGCTCACCCAGTCCCTGACAAGACAGGATCTTTGATCATGTTGGTTCTTTTTTTTTTTTAAATATATTTTATTGATTTTTTACAGAGAGGAAGGGAGAGAGACAGAGAGCCAGAAACATCGATGAGAGAGAAACATCGATCAGCTGCCCCCTGCACATCTCCCACCGGGGATGTGCCCGCAACCCAGGCACATGCCCTTGACCGGAATTGAACCCGGGACCCTTCAGTCCGCAGGCCGACGCTCTATCCACTGAGCCAAACCGGTTTCGGCGATCATGTTGGTTCTTGATTCCTGGTACAGTATTGAGTGTATCCCATCTGAGGCCCAACTACTGCTGCCCCTCCCCCCGCAACAGGTACCTCGCTGAGTGGATGGTGCATGGTTATCCCTCAGAAAACGTCTGGGAGCTAGACCTGAAGCGTTTCGGAGCCCTGCAGAGCAGCCGCACCTTTCTGCGCCACCGGGTCATGGAAGTCATGCGTAAGTGGAGCTTTATTCTGTCGCATCTGCTTGCAGGTGTCTTCTTGAGTGCCTCTTCTGTCATTCAGAGGGCAGGTTTTCCTCAGTTCTTCAGTAAATGCTTCAAGCTGAGCTTCTGATGTTTAATTGTTTCAGGCTTGTGTCAGGGACATGGTGTCCCTGTGATGTTTGTGGAACGTTTTCTCTCGCATCTTGTACCTGTTTACTTGGGGGCAGGACAGTGGACTGACTTTCAGGTGGTAGTTCCTACCAGTCTCGAGCAGCAGCTTCTAGTATGTTCCCAGCATTGCCTGCTTCCCACTGTGCCTGGAAAGCCGATGTCAAAGTGAGTGCTCCAGCTCCCCACTTGGTCTTTGGGATCATGATTTGCTTTCTAATGCAGTGAACTTGCCAACTTATTCTCAAAGCTTCAAGCTTCTCTGAGTGACTTCTGTCATTAATCCGTGATATTCTGGCAAGATAGAAAACCACTTCTCATGTGCATACAAAACATTTGTCCCTGCTCTTTCTCCTTGTTCTTGTTTCCCTCCAACTTTGAAGTATCCAGCTCTTTATTTTAACTTAACTAGGTACTCTTCCTTGTCTTGTATTTGTTTTCTAGCTTTTATTTAGGAATTAAACCAAATCAGGTTGTAATTTCATTTTTCTTTTTTTTAAATATACTTTTATTGATTTTTTACAGAGAGGAAGGGAGAGGGATAGAGAGTTAGAAACATCGATGAGCTGCCTCCTGCACACCCCCAACAACTGGGGATGTGCCTGCAATCCAGGTACATGCCCTTGACCAAAATTGAACCCGGAACCCTTCGGTCTGCAGGCCGACGCTCTATCCACTGAGCCAAAGCGGTTAGGGCTGTAATTTCATTTTTCTTACACTGGGGAACTATTTTCAGACTTTGCCAAAATATGTCTAAACCAGAGGCCTGGTACACAGATTCGTGCACCGGTGGGGTCTCTGAGCCTGGCCTGCACCCTCTCGCAATCCGGGACCCTTCAGGGATGTCGGAGAGCCAGTTTAAGCCTGATCCCTGCACGCCAGACCCAGGGACGTGCACCAGGCCTAGTATGCATAATAAGATCTTCAGTTAATCTCTTCCCGCTCTACCTCCTTCCCCCTTCCCTCTGAGATTCATCAGTCTGTTCCATGTTTTCATGCCTGTGGGTTGAGCGTCTGCCTCCTGGTGGTCATTGCGCGTCATAGCTACCAGCCAGTCGGGTGGTCGGCAGGTTGCTTAGGCTTTTATAAGTATACTAGAGGCCCGGTGCACAAAAATTTGTGCACTGGGGTGGGGGGTGTCCCTCAGCCGGGCCTGTGCCCTCTCACAGTCTGGGACCCCTCAGGGGATGACCACCTGCTGGCTTAGGCCCGCTCCCTGGGCCCAATCAGGCATCCCTCTGGCAGCCCGGGAACCCTTGGGGGATGTCCACTTGCCAGCGGGGAGCAGGCCTAAGCTGCAGTTGGACATCCTTAGAGCTACTGAGTAGGTGGGAGAGGCTCCTCCCACCACCACCGCTGTACTGGCAGCCGTCAGCCTGGCTTGTGGCTGAGCAGAGCTCCCCCTGTGGGAGCACACTGACCACCAGGGGGCAGCTTCTGCATTGAGCGTCTGCCCCCTGGTGGGTCAGTGTGTGTCGAGGTGACCAGTCATTCTCAGTCATTCTGCTGTTAGGGTCAGTTTGCATATTACCCTTTTATTATATAGGATACAGGCCTGGTGCATGGGTTGGGGCCAGCTGGTTTGCCCTGAAGGGTGTCCCAGATCAGGGTGGGGGTCCCGCTGGGGTGCCTGGCCAGCCTGGGTGAGGTGCTGATGGCAGGTTGCAGCTGGTCACACCCCCTTCAGGGTGGGGCGTCCCCAATGGGGTGCCTGGCCAGTCTGGGTGAGGGGCTGAGGGCCGTTTTCAGGCTGGCCAAGCCCCCTGGCAATGGAAGCTCCCAGCTTCTACTTTTTTTCTTTTTATTCTGGGATTTATTTACCTTATATAATGGAAACTTTGTAGCCTTGAGAGGAGCTCAGAGCTGGCCCGGGCGGGCGCAAGGGAAGCTTGGTTTCCTCCATTGCCAGGGGCAACACAAGCCACCGGCTCAGTCCAGCTTCATGGCCATGGCCGGCTGAAAGCAGGTATCTGGGGTTTATTTACTTTCTATAATTGAAACTTTGTTGCTTTGAGTGGAACTCAGAGCCTGCTGCAGCAGGCGGGAAGCTTGGCTTCCTCCATCATTGGGGCAACCAAGCCTCCTGCTCACTCCAGCTCCGTGACTGCTGGCCACCATCTTGGTTGGATTAATTTGCATATAGTTGCTCTGATTGGCTGGTGGGCGTGGATTAAGGCGTAGCGAAGGTACGGTCAATTTGCATGATTGTCTTTTATTAGCGTAGATGGATAGATATAGATATTTTGGACATATTTATGCTCAGGACTAAGTTTCTACATTGGCTGTGACCACTGTTCTTGATTAAGAATGAACTGCTCACCCTAGCGAGTGTGGCTCAGTTAGTTGAGCATTGTCCTGTGCACCAGAAGGTCGTCAGTTTGATTAAGGGTCAGGGCATGTGCCTGTGTTGTGGGCTTGATCCCCAGTAGGGGGTGTGCAGGAGGCAGCTGATCAATGTTTCTCTTTCACATCGATGTTTCTTTCACTCTCTCTCTCTCCCTTTTCTCTCTATCTAAAATCAATAAAAACTTTTTTAAAAAAAAAGAATGAACTGCTGGTTTAGCAGCTGGTGGTTCCATTCATCATGAGCATTTGGTGACCTTTAATGCCTGTATGACCTGTGGCAGAAAACTCATATGTGGGGGAGATTTGGGACCTGGCAGCAGTATGTGTAATTGCTAAGCTTCCTTCTTTTTAGCAAATATTTTGGTTAAAATGTTGAACTATCGTAAGTCCAGGTTTCCCATCCATAGTTACTTTAGAACCTGTGCAAATCATAACAGAGCTTGAATTTCTCCTTGATGCCATGACATGTTAGATGGCATTTTCTGATTCTCATAAAATAGAAATTACAGGCATGATAGAAAATGGGGAGAGTAGAACCTAAAATACCAGAGATGGGCAAGTTGTCACAATATAAGAAAAGCAGGGTTTTAGTTTCCTGATTTTTAGTTTCCCAACCTCCCCCAATACCCCAAGGTACCTCCTGTGTGGAATGGTGTGAGGTCAGGTCTCTTTGGAAGGGACTAGAGGTCACACTGTTTCTGGCTATTGTTACTCATTGCTGTTGCAGATTGGACATTACGAGAAATGAACTCTGACCCTAGGTTGTCACTGGGACAATACTGTGCAAGATGCCAGGTTTCAGAGCTACCAAATCAGGTGTGCTGTGTGCCCTTTCACTTCAGAAATGGCTGAGGAAAGGTCTGTGATGGGTCTGAGATCCCACAGCACAGGCCCTGTAATGTAAAGAATCAAGTGCCGTTTTTTCACACTTTGTAACCACCTGTGACCTTTGATATCTTCTTCATCTCTTCTACAGAGCTTAGCAGAGTTTAGATCTATGACCTGTCTCCCATTGTTTCTACCTATGAATTTGGAACCATAATTGCAAACAGGGATACAGAGTTGTCATGTGACTTACAGCTGTATAACTATGAAGGGGTGACACCAGCTCTTGCAGTATTTTTCTTTCTCCTGGAGCATGCCTGTTCTACTGGGTGCCGTTTGGCAAGTTGCACTACATTAGCCTGGAAAGGATGCTCTTCTGAATGGGAGCAACTCCAGAGTCTAGTGGGTAGTGTGCACGCAGCTCAGTAGCTTGGGCTTCCATGGACTGTTCTCATCTGTTCTAGCTCTGCTGTATGAGTTAAAGGTTCCTCGTTGGGACTTCCAGACAGGGAGGCAGTTACGCA
Organism: Myotis davidii; assembly: GCF_000327345.1. Classification (NCBI taxonomy): domain Eukaryota; kingdom Metazoa; phylum Chordata; class Mammalia; order Chiroptera; family Vespertilionidae; genus Myotis; species Myotis davidii. Next base: position 1,734,885 of record NW_006285234.1, on the reverse strand, counting down.
CATCCCCTCTCTATGACCGGCTGGACGCACAAGGAGCCAGGTGGATGGAAAAGCATGGATTCGAGAGGCCAAAGTACTTTGTGCCACCAGACAAGGGTAAAGAGGCACATTCGCATTTTTGTTCACTTTTTTGCTTTTAAGAATTAATATAATTTATTTTTAAATGTATATGGCTAGAATGGGAGAATAAATAATAAAAACCTAACTATACAGGAGACTCCCCAGTATAAATCTTCTGTTTTTCTGGTCTACAGACCTCCTGGCTTTGGAGCAGAGCAAGACATTCTATAAGCCGGACTGGTTTGACATTGTGGAGTCTGAAGTCAAGTGCTGTAAGGAAGCCGTATGTGTCATTGACATGTCCTCTTTCACAAAGTTTGAAATAACAGTAAGTAATTGGAAACCAATATAACAGACTAGGAAACGGTGCCTCCTTTTTTCATCTGTCTCTTTAAAACTGATTCTGTAAGAACTCGTATATTTTAATATATCTTTATTACATTTTTCTGAATTTTTAGCTCTGTTTCTGGTTTTTAATCTGCTTACAGAGGCCCATTTATCATTAGAATCAACAGCTAGCTTTCTCTGGTGCTTCCTACAGTGGCATAAATCTGCAAATATTGTTGCAGGAGTCCTCGCTAACTGAATTTTCGTAGCAAGTCACGTTGCTCATGAGGCCGTGTTACCAGTCAAATGTTCTTGTGCTCTCTCTGCTTTGTGTCTTAACTCTGCAGTCCACCGGAGATCAGGCATTAGAAAGTCTGCAGTACCTCTTCTCCAATGACCTTGACGTGCCCGTGGGCCACATCGTGCATACCGGCATGCTCAATGAGGGTGGAGGATATGAAAATGACTGCAGCATAGCGCGCCTGAACAAGCGCAGGTGAGGTCAGCTGCCGCGCTGGCTCCCTCCAGCACTGGTCCCCGGGTACTGCGGCAGAGCAGAGCTCCCAGCTCCCCCAGGAAACCTGAATCATACCAAGGACTGAACACCTCACTACCTCATGGCCAGTCCATTAGCAGTCCAGGACAAAAAAATCACCTGAAAGAAAAAAAACTCACCAGGTTATGCAAAACTCGATGTGAAAATTAATTACGCTACTGGGAGGAGACATCTTACTTTGTAATAGTAAGTCTGTTTGGTGACAGAAGTCAGCCTTCGCTTGTCCTTACATGGTGTATCCTCAGGTTCCGTGCTCCTGGCCCTCTGGAGGCTAAGAGCTCGTTGGCCAGTATTCTACCCACTGCTTTGACACTAGCTCAGAACTTGATTGCTTCCCGATCCTCTTCTCTGCTGCCTGGTTTTGATTGCTTGTGGGTCTCACTTTCAGTTTCTTCATGATTTCTCCAACCGACCAGCAGGTCCACAGTTGGGCCTGGCTTAAGAAGCACATGCAGCTAGACAGCAACCTGCTCCTGGAGGACGTCACCTGGAAATACACAGGTACTTCTCTCTGGGTCCCCCAGGGGAGCTGATCCAGATTTGTCAGGATTAGAAGCGGAAGAGGCTCGCTGGTTATAGAAAATTGGTCTCTGATACTTCCTGTGTTTTTTTAAAAACATTTTATTGATTTTAGAGAGGAAGGGAGAGGGAGAGAGAGAGAGAGAGAGAAACATCAATGATGAGAATCATTGATTGGCTGCCTCCTGCATACCCCCTACTGGGGATTGAGCCTGCAACCCAGGCATGTGCCGGTGGTCGGAATCGAATCTGGGACCCTTCAGTCTGCAGGCCGACGCTCCATTCTGAGCCAAACCAGCTAGGGCACTTCCTGTGTTTTTTAAGGAAAATGTGGAATGAGTTCTTCAGTTACTGTTTTGCTCACTATGTCCCCTGCAGCCAGCATGTTAGGAGTGTGAATATTTGTTGAGTGAATGAGTAAATAATTTTTATTTTCTCTTGTTTTCTAGAGTAAGTAATTTTAAAGCATTTTTATATTTATTATCTAAGTATTATTTTCCTCAAAAATTTTCCTTAGCTTTTTTTAAAATGAGTGAATAATTTTTTAAAATATGTTTTTATTGATTTCAGCGTGAGGAAGGGAGAGGGAGAGAATTTTCGATCGGCTGCCTCTTGCATGCCCCCTACTGGGGATTGAGCCTGCAACCCAGGCACGTGCCCTAACTGGGAATTGAACTCTGACCTCGTGGTTTATAGGTCGATGCTCAACTACTGAGCCACACTGGCTGGGCAATGAGTAAACAATTTTTAAGGATGACTTAAATTTCCTCATGGTCTCAGTGGTTCAGTCAGGGGAGCAGCCCGCCTCTAATGCCATTCCACCATTTTAGGTGTAATTCCTCCCTCCTCCCTTCATTCTAGCATGCCCTTTTTCTCAATTCATTGTAGCAGCAAATATTACAAACTCTTGCTACCAGATTGGCAAACTACAGAATCTTGTTGAACTAGAGTTGTTTTATGGCTGAATGAAGATAAAGTGTACTTAGCACAGGCTGCTGTCACAAACTGACAGATCCAGTGATTGGGCAGCTCTCCTCCTGGTCCTGATTTGGGATTGGGGCTTTTCCCATCACGTAGCCACACTGGGAAGATGAGGGGAATGGGAAGTATGCCGGAGAGTATGTCCAGCCAGGACTTGGTCTCACGGTCCCATCTGACTGCAAAGGAGGCTATGGAATGTTGCCTTCTTGTGTCCCTAGGAAGAGGAAACATTCCCATTAGTTCTCCTGCCAGCAGTCAGTAGCTGCATTTAGCAGGCCTGTCGGGAGAGGTGTATCTGTCAGAGTCAGGTGCACCTTGCATCGCCTAAACAAAGGGATGTTCTGTGGTCTTGCCAGCCAGGCCTGGTTATAGGTGAGCAAGTCCACAACAGACCTTTCCCATTGGCTCAGCTGTTTACCTGGAGCGGCCAGACATCGCTTGTTCTTTTTTGTTTAGCCCTCAACCTGATTGGTCCTCGAGCTGTGGATGTGCTGTCCGAGTTGTCCTATGCCCCGATAACTCCAGACCACTTCCCAAGCCTCTTTTGCAAGGTGGGTGCCAGTAAGGTTCTAGTTTTTGAATGGGCAGGGAATATCTTTTTAAGAGATGGCAATTGCATGTTCTTACTCTGCAGTAACACCCACAAAATGTGCTGACTTATTAATAAAATGACAGAATAAATTCTTTATTTTTCACCCTTCAAGTTCTCCTTATTTAAATAAGCATTAGGATATATTTGAAGTGGATTTAACTTCTCTGAATATCAGTTCTATATATTTATTGCTTTCTATAACAGCAGATTCTACGTAATAGGATAATAAAAACGCTGGTCAGGGTTAGGTCCCTTCTCTCCAGTAGCTCTTCCTCTCTCCCATGCTCTCCCAGAGGCAGAGCAGCTTCTGTGTATGTGGCATCTTCAGGTAATAAATGGCTCGCGAGCCACATGCAGCTCTTTGGCCCCTTGAGTGTGGCTATTCCACAAAATACCACGTCCAGGCACGCATGTACAGTGCGATTGAAACTTCGTGGCCCATGCACAGAAGTCAGTATTTTGTGGAAGAGCCACACTCAAGGGGCCAAAGAGCCGCATGTGGCTCGCGAGCTGCAGTTTGCCAACCACTGGTGTAGGTGAATCCCTAAACAACTTACCTAAGATTCTTTCTTATACTTGGCAACTATAGCTGAGTGAAACACATTGTAACTGAATAAAAAAGAAATAACTGCGTCCTTTCGAAGTGGTTGATTTGCGGTCCAAATGGAGAGATGTTTTTGTCAACCTGTAACAAGCAGCTTGGGGACAGTTATTGAAGGAGGCTCTTTGATGTTCAAACCAAAATTGGGATCCACCTACTAATTGATTTTAGTTTTCCTTTTCCTCCATGGCAGAGTGAAAGCCACAGAAAACTCACTGTTAGCCATTACTAACTCCTTCACAGTGTCTTTGCTTCTTTTTAAAAATTTTATTGATTTCAGAGAGGGAGGAGAGGGAGAGATAGAAATATCAATGATGAGAATCACTGATCAGCTGTCTTCTGCATGCCCCCTACTGGGGATTGAGCCAGCAACACTAGCATATGCATTTGACCGGAATCGAACCCAGGACCCTTCAGTCTGCAGGCCAACGCTCTACCCACTGAGCAAAACTGGCTAGGGTTGTCTTTGCTTTTTTTTTTTTTTAATATAGTTTATTGATTTTTTTACAGAGAGAGAGAAGGATAGTTAGAAACATAGATGAGAGAGAAACATCGATCAGCTGCCTCCTGCATACCCCTCACTGGGGATGTGCCCACAACCAAGGCACATGCCCTTGACTGGAACTGAACCCGGGATCCCTCAGTCTGCAGGCCAACACTCCATCCACTGAGCCAAACCAGTCAGGGCATGTCTTTGCTTCTTGATGAGTGATGCATCCGTGTGTGCCTGCAGAGCACCATGTGATGCCCGACTTCCTGTGGAAAGTTTGCTTTAGTGCCACCTGGGACTTAGCACTTTCCTTCACAGGAACGTTTTGAACATCAGACCCCAGGATAACAGGTGAACCTTGTTCTCTGGGCACCAGACATCATCCTTTGTGGGCAGTGCCTAGGACTGTCTTCCGAGTGCCCCGGAGGAGACTGCCTGGTCTTCATTGCTCCCTGTGCACCTAAAACAAATCTTTAGCTGGACTTTGCAAAAAGTAATGTTTCCTGTTTTCAAGACTTTGCCTCCACTTCCATCAGCAGCTTGGCTAGCACTCCTGATATTGGTGATATTCAAAGAAAAGACATTGTAAAGGCTTTGTTCCATCCCTAATGACCTGGAGACCTGAAAGCGGATCATTTTGAGGATGGAAGTCTTTCCTTCACATGTCTCTTTTAGGGTCAGACAAAGGGTGCAGAGCTAAGGAGAGGGGTTGGCCTCAGACACCATCCACTTCCCTTGGAATTTTGACGCTATCTCCCTTTGTTTCCACAGGAGATGAGTGTGGGCTATGCCAACGGGATCCGGGTGATGAGCATGACTCACACGGGAGAGCCGGGCTTCATGCTTTACATCCCCATAGAGGTGAGCACTGGCAGGGTTAGAGTCTGTTGTGCCTGGTAATTGAAGAGGCTGAGTTAAAGACATTTTAGCATGTTTAAGGTATTTACTTTTTTAAAAAATAGATATGTTCACGTGGTTTAAAAAAAAACCCCAAAATATTCAGTTCCATTTGACCAGTTTCTACTATGTGATCTTAGTTTTTTGTCATGTCAGAAATTTTTATAAATATGGAAGTTCAAAGACATATTTTTAACCCTCTTTAGACCCACAGAAGCATACTGTTCATCTTTCTTTTTTAATACATATATTTTTTATTGATTTCAGAGAGGAAGGGAGTTAGAAACATCAATGATGAGATTCATCCATCGGCTGCCTCCTGCGTGCCCCACATTGGGGATCCAGGCCACAACCTGGGCATGTGCCCTGACTAGGAATTGAACTGTGACCTCCTGGTTCATAGGTGGACGCTCAACCACTGAGGCACGCCAGCTGGGTGTTCATTTTGTTTGTTTGTTTTTTTAAATATATTTTATTGATTTTTTACAGAGAGGAAGGGAGAGAGATAGAGAGTTAGAAACATCGATAAGAGAGAAACATCCATCAGCTGCCTCCTGCACACACCCCACTGGGTATATGCCTGCAACCAAGGTACATGCCCCTGACCAGAATCGAACCTGGGACCCTTGAGTCTGCAGGCCGACGCTCTATCCACTGAGCCAAACCGGTTAGGGCCATTTTGTTTTTCTTAAGAATTTATCTTAGAGATCTTTTTCCTATGAGTACTTAAAGAGAACTTCCTTTCTTTTTTTTATAGTGGCATATTATTCCATCATAATTTACTTAACCAGCCTGGTACTAATAGACATGTATGGTGTTTCTAATCCTTTACTATTATAAAAGTTCGGCAGTGTGCAAGAGTGTGCCAACACATGGAGGTGCCAGACTCTAGGCTGATAGGTGCAAAACAGTTGGTCAGTGCAGCTTTAGTTTCCCTTGTGAGAGGCTGATGGTGGGGCAAGGAGGAGAACTCTGCTACCCTGACTCCTTCCTCTGTGACTCACTGGATCTCTACGATGTGCTGTCATCTGTGTGAAAAATCATGTTATGGGCACACGGTAGAGTGGTGTGGACCACATTTCGTTGCGTGGACCAGTGATAGGGAATTGGGCAGGTACAAAGCCAGCAGAGGGTGCGTGGGCTATTTGAGGAGCAGCTGAGCTTAGTCATTACTGGGTGCTGAGTGCGCTGCTTTGAGTTATTTAATAATTGCTATATACTAGTAAGTACTTAGGTTAGTCTCCTAGACATTTTAGAGACATGAAAAGATATGGATGCTGCTTTCATGGAGCTTATGTCTGAGTTAGGGGTGACCCTGGCATACTCCTGGGCTGTAGCACTTTGGTTTGTTGATGAGACATCCTGAGAATTTTATACAAACCTCTCCCCATCCAGATTAATAGTGTCAGCCATCAGACACGCCAGACACACTCCAGGTTGAAATCTGAAGGTCTGCTGCTTACCACCCTTTCATCTTTCCCTCAGTATGCCCTACATGTCTACAATGAAGTGATGAGTGTGGGGCAGAAATACGGGATCCGGAATGCTGGGTATTATGCTCTTCGTAGTCTCCGAATTGAGAAGTTTTTTGCCTTCTGGGGTCAGGATCTGAATACCCTCACCACCCCCCTGGAATGTGGACGAGAGTCTCGGGTGAAATTTGAGAAGGTACTGTGTCCGTGCGCACTCCTGTCACTCACCTGCCCTTGCAGGGCATCTGTGTTAGAGCAGGAAGTGGGCTGATGTGGAAGGAAAGGGTGGAAGTGCTGAGACCTCGATGATAGCGTCAGGTGAACAGTGATGATTAGGATGTCCTTAGAATGATTAGTGCGACTGTGGGATAAAACATCTTAATATGAGAACAAGAAACCGCCAGCACCTGTTTTCAGCACTTTGCTCTTTTAGACTGAGTGCTTTCTGGGGAAGTTTTTCTGAGTAGAATGTAGTGGTACATGAACATGCCATGATTATTTGTACAAATTAGTTACCTTCCATTCAACTGCCTAATTTTTAGTTTCTTTTCAAAGTAATACATGAACATGATGTTTTTAAAAAGTCATAATTGAAGAGCATGTTGTGACTTCTCTACCTCTGAACCCTACCTTTCTCACTGCCACCTTTACCAGGAGCAGTTTCTTGTCTCTCCTTTCGAATTTCAGTGTGTTGTGAACCAATGAGTGTTTATTGACGACAGCAAAAATATACTTAGGAAGGTGAGACAGGGGCATAGAAGTAACGGGAGCCTGGGCTGCCTTAGCCCAGGATGAGCTGCCGCTGCCTATTGCTCCCTTGGCTGCAAGTCTCATGGAGTCCCTCAGAGGTCAGGGGATATGTGCCGGGGAGGGGGGTTGAGGCAGGGAATGGCGCGGGTGTGCTCCCCTCACCACTTTTTCCCTTCTGTTTTTTTAATCCTCGCCCGAGGATATTTTTCCATTGATTTTTTTAGAGTGGAAGAGAGAGGGAAAGACAGAGAGAAACATCGATGTGAGGGAAGCACATCTTTGGGTTGCCTCCTGCACAAACCCTGACCAGTGCCTGGGACTGGGCCAGGAAGGAGCCTGCAACTGAGTATGTGCCCTTGAGCAGAATCAAACCCAGGACCCTTAGGTCCAAGGGCTGATGCTCTATCCACTGAGCAAAACCGGCTCGGGCCCCTGGCCACTCTTTTTAACAGTCATTCCCTACCACTATAGATCTATAGTATTCTTTTTGAGAAATTATAGATAACAATTTTTCTGATATAAAAGTAATGAATATTCATTTTGGAAAATAGAATATGTCAAGAAAACTAAAATGATTCATACTTTATTGAGTTTATTTTATCCTGCTCTTGTTTTTGTATATATGCATATATAAACATGTATGCATTGAATACAGACATATATGCATGGACTTTTTGTTGGAATTATATAAAAATGCTGTTTTTCTAAAATATTCTAGCAAGTGTTTTTGGAATATTGATTTTTCTTCCTAAATATTTTGTTCTATGTGGTCTTGTTATTGAAATCCATTTATAAAATAGGAAAAAAAATATGGGTACCTGTGTTGTTACAAAAATTCTCTGAAGGCATCTCTATGTTGTGAATGCCGTTTTTCACATGGTGGGCAGACGCAATGTCCCCAAAGCCTGCCCTGGGGACAGCCCACTGTGCTGCTCGTGAGGCTGACTCAGTGTTGCCTTCCTTCCCCAGGGGCTGGATTTCATTGGTCGAGATGCCCTGCTGCAGCAGAGGCAGCACGGGGTGTACAAACGCCTGGCTATGTTCGTCCTGGACGACCACGACACAGACCTGGACCTCTGGCCCTGGTGGGGCGAGCCCATTTACCGGAACGGGCTGTACGCTGGCAAGACCACCAGCAGTGCCTACAGCTACACCCTGGAGCGCCACGTCTGCCTGGGCTTCGTGCACAACTTCTCCGAGGACACTGGGGAAGAGCAGGTGGTGACGGCAGATTTCATCAACCGGGGCGAGTATGAGATTGACATCGCGGGACAGCGGTTCCAGGCCAAGGCCCGGCTCTACCCGGTCGCCTCCCTCTACACCCATAAGCGCCGAAAGGAAGACGTGGAGCTAAGTGACTTGCATGGGAAGTAATGCCAGACAGTCTTACCGTCTTAGGAGCCTCTGTCCTGATCCTGTCCCTCTTCTCGGTTTAACCTTTACCTTCCATTTCTTATCTCCTTGGTATCATTTTAAACTTTTTGCTTTGCAGCCTCTCTTGTCGTTTCATCTCCTCACACTCAGTCTGAGCTGTTTGTCTCATCCGTCCACCCATCTCAGATTCCCATGGGGACAGGAGCAAGCCCCACTTGTAGAAGTGTGTGTGGTGGCAGTTGGATGTCACGTGCTGTGTTGGGAAGCCAGGGAAGCTGGTGGTGTGCAGGCAGGAGTCCATCTCCGTGGGCCAGCTGTTCTCAGAGCCGCCTGCTGCCGGTGATGAGTTGCTGTGTGCTTGTTACGGCCCTGAGGCAGTTGTGCCTTCAGCCAGGCAGCTGCGTTCCTGTTCCGCTGTGCTGTGGGCTGGCACCGTGATACCTCGAGCAAGATGACCATCTACCTCACTGACGAGAGGCATCGGGTGGGCTGCAGAGATAAAGTTAAGCTGACATTATTCCCAGCCTCCCTAACAACTAGTTCTCGACCACAGGACCAGGGACACCTGCCTATAATTTCTTCATCGCTTGTTAATCTCTGTAATGAGGGGCTTTGCTTGTTTGGTTGAGTAAACAAGTAAGCCACAGTATTTGAAAGGGAAAAACCATGTTGCTTTTTTCAGATGAAAGGAAAGGGTCTTAACCTCAGAAAGTACCAACACCAAACAGTGCTGCTTTCTCTTCCTGGCCCTTCGGTGGTAGGCTCACTAGCTCAGCAAATACTTCTTTCCTTTAGGAAGAGGGAGGGGAAGGTAGGGCAGCCCACATACTGAGTTCAAGAGGATGGACTGCCAAGTTCTTCCTCGGGCAGGACAGATCCACAGCTGACCCACGTGGGTTCTGAGCGAGGAGGGTGTCTGTTGTGTGAGCCTCGCTACTGCTTTCCATCCTTGCTTTCTGTCTCCTCTGGAATAGAAAGTGACTGGAGTGCCTGCAAGAGGGTCATGCACAGTTCAGAAGTGTCTTTCGGGGGTGAAAATTGAGTGACATCAGACTATACTATTCATCCCAACACTTAATTCTTCCCCTGGCACCGAAGCTGATTTCTTAAAAGTATACACTGTTGCTAGAGATGTAACTAACTAACTGCAGCCTTTGTTGTATTGACATCGTAGACACATTAGCTCTGCTAGGTCTGTAAGTCTAATAAAGAAGGTGCTCCAGGTGCCAGCCTGCTCTGGCTGCTATACCCCCTTAATCAGACTGTCTGCCTCTAGGCATGTCTTGCCATTTCCCCAGCCAGTGCCCACCTTTTTAGGAGGTCTTAGTTGATTTGTTAAGGGAGCATGTGATTAGAATTGCTTGGCGGGCCTTGCTATTCTGGTGCAAATGTGTATGTAATGGCTGAGAGATGTTGCTCCTAGGCACAGAGGAGAAAGGAGAGGTGTGCCCCGCTGGAGAACAGGAGCTGTGCCAATGCAGGTAACTAGCAGGGAGCCGAATGGCCCAAGAAGATGGAAACAGGTGCTAGAGGGCTACAGGTATTACACGCTCTGCACCATCCCAAATCACCTTTTCTAGTTACGCATAAATTTCTTCTTGTCCACAGCAGAGGGCGTCACTTGTTTATTGAGTGCCCTGCAGCACACATTAGTTTTGGGCACGTCAAAGTTTATCCCTGAAGTCTCTTTTTGTTCAAATACAGGCAGCGTGAATCTGGTAGTTTTCTCCATTTGGTCCTAAATCTGAAGGGGTTGACTGACTCCCGCCTCGAGCATAAATCACAGTCTCAACACCTAATTTGTATGTCATTTCCATCTCTGGGGCAGTGAGGCCCCAAGTGTTTGTCTTGTGTGACAACTTACCTCTCTCTAGGGATTCGCACGGTTTTGGGCTCCTGTGACTGGAGGGATGGACTTTAAGATGGTTGGTACTTTCTTCTCTAAAAGGATCCATCATCACCTCTTGGGGAGCGGCGGGCGAGGGTGGAGGGTGCGGGGCGGCTCTTCTATCTTGTCAGCATATTCAGTTGAGGGAATCTTCTTTAACCTAGAAGCACAAGGTGTGTTGGCCTCAAACAGATGAAGACCCAGGGGTTGCAAGTCTCCCGTGCACCGCCTCCTCCCTTGAGATACCTTCTAAGCCCCTCCTGCACGCGTCTGTCCTATTTCTTCCCACGGTCGTGGCCTTAAATTGAAGCGTGTTATTAGAAAGATTCCCATCTGTGATACTGTCACTGAAGTCAGAAAAGCGCTAATTAAGAAAGTTTTAAGAACAAAAAGTACCCACTTGGATAACCTGTTTGCTGCCCTTTAACTTGTGATGTAGTCTCATACCTGCATGTGCAGGACTTGCTCCAGGAGGCACACGGGAACAACTCCCACCACAGTGCTAGTGCTTTTCTGGGGAGTCCCTGTACCCCTACATCTCAGCAATGCCATTCAGGCTAGGGCCAAAGACCACTTAGCCCAGTGATTAACCTGCTTCACTTTGGCCCAAAGATCCCATTTCTGCAGGAGTAGAGCACAGTCACTGAGAGAGGACTCCCTGCCCTGATTTCTGACTCACAGACACTTGGGACATCTGAGTGTCTTCACCATCCTTTCAGAACCTGAGGCAGGTAAGAGGGACCCTTCTGTGACCTGTGGTCTTGGTTCTGACCTGGAAGGCTGTGCCCAGTAGGACAGCTCACTGGCCTGCTTTCAGGGGTCAGCTGCGAGGCTCACTTTTATCTCTGTGACTCCTTGTGCAGTGTAGGCAGCAAGGATCCTCCCTAGTATCTAAGGCAGAGGTTTGGTCAACAGTGCTTAATGCTAAAGAATAACCTTCTGAGGTTTTCCCCCTATTACCTCCCCCCTCCCGTCCCTCACAAACTGATATAAGCAGCATTTTATCAACACGATATAGGGGAAATTTTCTTGTGAGGAAAGAATTTTCATCTCACACGTCATCTCCGGGCACATGGGTTCAGGAGAAGCAGCTGAGTGGAAGAAATGGTAGGTGAAACAGTGTTTCCTGCATTAACTAGGACATCCAACTGTAAGTTGGGAGTAAGCTGTAGGTCTGCCAGTCAGCACCTCCCCCTGCTCCACTGTAAGGTGCTGAGTTGTAAGGCTCCTTCATCGTCAGTGTGGGGCTCACATGCATAGCCCCTCATCACTAACAAATGCACTATTTTACAAGAGAACTATTTTTGTATGTGTTGCCTTCTCTTTGTTCATTACACATCAGAGTTGTTTCTTCATAATATGATTGAGTTTTCTGAACAGTGTCCTTGGAGAATTACACATTTCTCATGGGCCATTTGTCTCATGATATTTAGATACAGCTATTTTTATCCTTTGCAATCCTTCTGCCTCTTAAGTGCAAAAATTACGAGAGGTGGGAAGGATATTTTTAGCACCTGTTTCAGAAGATCTGAGCCAGGAATCGCTTTGCACACCAAGAACTGGGGCTTGGAGCACATCTTTCTCCACACCAGTTCTCGTGCCTTACACTCCAGAGTGTCCCGTGGTGGGTGGAGACAGGAGGGAGGCAAAGGTAACTCCATTTCAGGCTGAGGGTTCCTTCACCCGCTCACCTCTCCTTCCCCAGAGCAGGTGGGTGTGGGTAGAGGCTGCCCCAGCTCGTCTCAGTGAGGGTTCCCCAGCAGCACACTCACACCTTCCTCTCCGGTCAACTCTCAGGATGTGTCAAAGCACCACTGCAATGACTGTCGAGTGCATTAGCTCACTATCCGCATCTGTAACTGTGCAGTCTGTCCCGCCCCCTTCCTGTCCCTTTGTTGTGTAGCGTTAGCATGTGGTCCTGAAGCCATTTGAGGAACTTAGGTAAACGGGATCTTCTCTCAAGGGCCCTGGTGACAGGCACAGGGTGACCGAGCCTTTCTGCCTCCATGAACACGTTATCAACGTTGTGCACTGTATTTCTATCAAGCCAGACTTCAATTAAGTTTTTCTTTTCATATTACCAGGTTTATAAATGAATAAACAGACACTTTAATTACTCTTACCATGTCCATGAAATATTCATCTGTATGTGTTTGCCATCACAAAAGACAACATCACACGTAAAACCATTGATTCCTGTGTTGCCAAGTGTAAAACAGAATGTGGAAACCGAGGGGCAGTAGGTACAGGCGTTGTGTCCCCTCCCTGCAGTGCTGGCCTGGCTGGAGAGAGAAGCCTCCGTTCCTCCTGAAGTGCCTGCCGGTCACTGGGCTCGACATCCTGCCTTACAACTGACTTCACACTAGAAGCCTGGCACTTGATGTGTCACTCACGTGCCTGTGAGCCCATGTTTATGTGGAAACAGGGCGTGTGTGTGCGTTCTTGGTCACACCCGTGGGAAGAGAAGATGATATGAGAGAAGCAGCCAGCAACCTTTTACTAGACTCAGCTACCATCAGAATGTAGTCACTGGACTTTATTTTTACTCTGTTTATCCAACTACTCTCTGAGGAACCGCATCTGGGAATCCATAGGTAACAGGTCTGTAACAATTCATCTTATATTCTACACCACCTCCTTTAATATCCAGTTTCATTATTGACCAACATTTTTTACAACACATAGAACATCCCACAGGCTAGGTGGCTGACTCCAAAAAAGGAGTTCCAGAAGTGAAATATATAGGAAATGGCCCCGGAAAACCTTAATATCACAAGAATTATACCATCTGAAAAGGATCTGGAATGATGATTGAATCTCCTCATTTTAAAAACAGAAAACAAAGCTTGGCCGGTGTGGCTCAGTGGTTGATCACTCAACCCATGATCCAGGAGGTCAAGGTTCAATTCCTGGTCTCGGCACATGCCAGGGTTGTGGGTTCAATCCCTAGTAGGGGGTGTGCAGGAGGCAGCCAATCAGTGATTCTCTCTCATCATTGATGTTTTATCTCTCCCTCTCCCTCCCTCTCTGAAATCAATAAAACATTTTTAAAATAAAATAAAAATAGGGAAACAAAGACAGCTCAAAAGCAAAATGACTTGCCCAAAGTAAAACTGACTAGTGGCAGAGCCCAAACTACAACTCAGGTCTGAATGACCACTCACCAGGCCAGCTCCTGGGGACCACACACAGTCCCAGGAACAGAGTCTGGGGACGGGCACAGCAGAAAATGGCAGACCCCTGCTTACCTGTTTGGATCCCTGTTTCTTGCTCTAGCTGCTGGTACAGTTTGTTTGAATAGTCTGCCATCTTCTGCTCAATGCCCAAGTGCCTGGCAGTGCTTATGATGCCTACACAGAACCTCGTAGAGCCAGCAGCCAGCCTGTAGGATGGATCACATACCTATGAATGCAGCCAGTTCAAGTCCCAACTGCAGCACTGTTCTGTCTGTCGAAAGATGGAAACACCTACATGGCTGTCGACATGACACTGATTTCAAATTTTGGAGTTCACCTACACAGTGGGATACTATACAGCCATGAAAAAGGAATGAGCGCCATACCCGGTTTGGGTCCGTGGAGAGTCAGCCTGCAGACCAAAAATTTCCAGGTTCAATTCCGGTCAAGGGCAGGTACCTTGGTTGCAGGCTCTTCCCCAGCCTGGGGTCCTGGTGCAGGAGGCAACCAATTGATGTATCTCTCTCACATAGATATTTCTCTCCGTCTTTCCCTCTCTTCCACTCTCCCTAAAATCAATGGAAAAATGCCCTCAACTGAAGATTAACAACAACAACCAAAAAATTAAAAACATTTTTTTTAAAAAAGGGAATGAGAAAGTTTATATGCTACAATGTGGAATAATCCTATTGAGAAAAGGCAAGAAACAGTAAGGAATGCTACCGCTTGTATAAATGAATGAACACCCATTTACACCAGTACACACTGACGAACACACGTCTGTTTCTATGTGGAGAAAGCATCTGGATCAATACACCAGGAATTTACTTGCCTCCAGTGAGGGAAACTTGAGGCCAGAGGTCAGAGATGGGGGAGAAATTTTCCCTGGACACTTACAGAATTTTCTATTCTGACTCATGTGAATCTACTGCCTTTCAAGAAATAATAAATTCCTTTAAATGTCCAATTTGTTATAGGCAAAAGCCTGAAACAGATAAGAACACTAGTGGTAAAATGAATTTCAAAAAATCTATGAACTGCCTGGCTGACGTGGCTCGGTGGTTGAGCATCGACCTGTGAACCAAGAGGTCATGGTTCGATTCCCAGTCAGGGCTCATGCCCAGGTTGCAGGCTCAAACTCCAGTGTGGGGCATGCAGGAGGCAGCCAATCAATGATTCTCTCTCATCACTGATGTTTCTATCTCTCTCTCTCCCTCTTCCTTTTTCTCTGAAATCAATAAAGATATTTTTAAAATACACACAAAATCACTATGAACTATAGTTAACAATAACGTGTCAATGTTGGTTCATTAGTGAGACAGTAACATTAATACTGGGATGTTAATAACAAATAAAACTGGAGGTAAGTTATGGGAACTTCCTCCTGTCTTCTCAATTGTTCTGTAAATTTAAAACTCTTTCAAAACAAGTTACTTAAATGAAAAACAAAAAACAAATAGAGCAGGATGCAGGCAATTTCATTCTGACTCCTAGAGGGAGCTCTTGGCCCCAGGATTTGTGTTGCTGCCTGACTATGAGAAGGAGAACAGATGGCAAGATGTGCTCTGAACGTGAATAAACACATGCTTCAGACACTTGGTTTGCGGGACTCTGCCAGCTCTCCAAAACCAGGAAAC
>NW_006285234.1:1712484-1718988 GCF_000327345.1 Myotis davidii | reverse complement strand
TGAGCCCCAGCACAGAAAGGAAGCCAGCCTGGCCCCAGCGTGAGGAGCAAGGGGGCCAGGATCTAAGGGAAAACTGGAGGCAGGCAGAAAGCCACTACACACCGCCCTTGGATGTGGGGATTTTATTCTAAGTGCCCAGGAAAATACTAAAGGAGAGAACGAAATGATCTGATCTATTTTCCAAGATCAGTGTGGCTCCATGGTGGAGACTGGATTGCAGAATGAGAGGAATAGCAGGGATGGGTTGGTAAATTATAGCAGTATTCCAGGGGACGTCATGGTGGCTTAGACAAGGAGGGGGCAGTGGAGACAGAGACATGACTAGACCGTTTTGGAAGTAGAAATGACAAAACTTACTTGCCAACAAACTGGACGTACACGCAAAGAGGGAGAATTAAGGATGATGCCTATGTGTCTGAGTTAAGCAACTGGGGCCACTTACTATAGTGTGAGGGAGCAGGAAGGAACAGGGAATGAAGCTGGGATGTTGAGGGTAAGAGAGACAAAGAGAAAGAGAATACAGTTGCATGTTCAACTTTTAGAGTTAAGTACAATATACCCATCTGCATCCAGGTGGAAGCAGTAAGCAGCAGCTGGACACACAAGTCTGAAACGGGAAGTAGGCTGGGTGTCATTAGCATATGCACGGTGTTGAAAGCCCTAACATTTTGAGGAACAAGAACTCTGAGACTCCCCAGCATTCAGACTGAGAAGAGAAAGACAAGACTAGAGACAGGACTGGACGCAGTGGCAGAATCAGAGTGTACAGACAAAGGCAAGTGGCTAAAGAGACAAAGAAGGAGCAATTGTTAGTAAGGTAGAAGGGAAAGCAGGCAGAGGTATCACAGAAGCCAAGAGAGGGAAGTGTTCCAAAAAGTGGTGAACTACAGACAGTGCTGAGGGTGGAGCAGGTGGCAGAATGTCCACTGGGTTCTGACAGCTCGGAGGCCCTGATGTCCTCAAGAACATTTTCAGGGAGAGGAAGGTAGGAAATACCGACAAGAGCAAATTGGAAATAAGCGAGATGTGGGAGTGGGGACAACTCTTACAGTTTGCTCTTACAGGGAGCAGAAAAGCAGAGCAGACGCGTGGGGAGAATGTGGGGTACACAAGGTTAGCTGGCTGTTTTGTGCTTTAAGAATAGTTTACTGATTTTTGGAGAGAGAGGAAGGGAAAAGCAAGAAACATGGATGTGAGAGAGTAACACTGATCAGCTGCTTCTTGCACGCCCCTGCCTCCCCCCACCACAGGGCTTGGGACCCCACCCAAGCAACTGAACCACACTGGCTAGAGATGGCTAGCTGGTTTTTTACTTGTGTGTGTATATATATATATATTTTTAATTCTTTTTCCCCCCAATATATTTTATTGATTTTAGAGAGGAAGGGAGAGGAAGAGAGAGATAGAAACATCAATTATGAGAGGGAATCATTGATTGGTTGCCTCTTGCACGCCCCCTATCGGGGATCGAGCCCGCAACCCAGGCATGTACCCTTGGCTGAAATCGAACCTGGGACCCTTCAGTCCGCAGGCTCTATCCATTGAGCCAAACCAGCTAGGGCTTAAAATATATTTTTATTAATTTCAGAGAGGAAGGGAGAGGGAGAGAGAGAGAGAGAAACATAATGAGAATCACTGATGGTCTCCTGCATGCCCCACACTGGGGACTGCGCCCACAACCAGGCATGTGCCCTGACAGGGACTTCCTGGTTCACAGGTGAATGCTCATCCACTGAGCCACTCTGGCTGGGCTAGCTGGGGGTTTTTTGTTGGTGGTGGTGGTTTATTTTTTTAAAAAAATATTTTTATTGATTTCAGAGAGGAAGGGAGAGGGAGAGACAGAAACATCAATGATGAGAGAAAATCATTGACCGGCTGCTTCTTGCACGCCTCCCACTGGGGATGGAGCCTGCAACCTGGACATGTGCCCTTGACCAGAATCAAACCCTCAGTCCGCGGCCAATGCTGTATCCACTGAACCAAACTGGCTAGAGCCTAGCTGGTTGTTTTTTTAAGATGGGAGCTGTTAAGAATATTTCACAACTAACACCTATCCTCTTCAAACTATTCCAAAAAGTCCAAGAGGAAGGAACCCTTCCAAGTTCTTTTTATGAGGCCAGCATTATCCTAATTCTAAAACCAGATAAAGACACTACAAAGAAAAAGCACTACAGGCCAATATCTGATAAAAATTCTTAGCAAAGTGGGAACAGAGGGTTCATATTTCGACATAATAAAGGCCACATATGACAAACCTACAGCCAGCATCATACTCAATGAGCAAAAACTAAAACTATTGCCCCTAAGAACAGGAACAAGAAAGGGAAGCCCGCTTTCACCACTCTTTGTCAACATAGTACTCGAATTCCTACTTACGGTGATCAGACAAAAAGAAGGAATAAAAGGCATCCAAATTGTAATGTAGGAAGTAAAACTCTCATCTGCAGATGACATGATATTGTACATAGAAAACTCAAAAAGCTATTAGATTTAATAAATGAATTTAGCAATGTAGCAGGATACAAAATTAACACCCAGAAATTGATGGCATTTTTATACACCAATAATGAATTCTCAGAAAGAGAAACTAAATAAACAATTCTACTTACCATTGCCAACAAAAAATTAAGGTACGTAGGAATAAACCTAACCAAGGAGGTAAAAGACTTATACTCAAAAAAGTATAGCACATTGGAAAAAAAAGAGAAAGATATAAACAGGTGGAAGAATATACCGTGCTCATGGATTGGTAGGATTAAACATCATTAAAATGTCCATACTATCCAAAGCAATCTACAGATTCAATACAATCCCTATTAAAATACCAATGACAGTCCTAGCTGGTTTGGCTCAGTGGACAGAGCATCAGCCTGTGGACTGAAGGGTCCTGGGTTTGATTCTAGTCAAGGGCACATGCCTGAATTGCAGGCTCGATTCCCAGTGTGGGGCAGGAGGCAGCTGATCAATGATACTCTCTCATCGTTGATGCTTCTATCTCTCTCTCCCTCTCCTTTCCTCTCTGAAATCAATAAAAATATATTTTAATAAAAAGCCAATGACATATTTTACAGATCTAGAGCAAATACTCCAAAAATTTATATGGAATCAAAAAAGACCCTGAATAGGCGCAGCAATCTTGAAAAAGAAGAACAAAGTTGAAGGGATCACAATACCAGATATCAAGTTTACTACAAAGCCACTGTACTCAAAACAGCCTGGTACTGACACAAGAACACGCATATACTGGTAGATCCATGGAACAGGACAGAGAACTCAGTAATTGACCCAAGCCACTATGCTCAATTAATATTTGACAAAGGAGGCAAGAACATACAATGGAACATAGACAGTCTCTTCCATAAATGGTGTTGGGAAAATTGGATAGGTACATGCAAAAAAGGAAACTAGACCCACCAACTTACACCCTACACAAGAATAAACCCAAAATGGATAAGAGACTTAAATGTAAGTCAGGAAACCATAAAAATCATAGAAGAAACTATAGGCAGCAAAATCTCGGGCACCTCTTGAAACAATATATTTAGGAATACATCTTCTAGGGCAAAGGAAACTAAAGAAAAAATAAACTGAAGGCACTGCATCATAAAAGCTTCTGCACAGCAAATGAAACCATCAACAAAATGAAAAGGGAGCCCACTGTAGGGGAGAACATATTTGGCAATGATATATCTGATAAAGGGTTAATATCCAAAGTATAAGGAAGTCATACAACTTAACAAAAGGAAGATAAATAATTCAATTAAAAAATGGACAAAGGACCTACATAGACACTTCTCCAAAGTGTACAGATGGCCAAGACACATTGAAAAGTGCTCAAAATCACTGATCATCAGAGATGCAAATTAAAATGACAATGAGGTATCACCTCACATCTGTCAGAATGGCTACCATCAACAAATCAACAAGTGACAAGTGCTGGCGAGGACGCGGAGAAAAGGGAACCCTAATACACTGCTAGTGGGAATACAGACTGGTGCAGCCATTATGGAAAACAGTACGGAGTTTCCGCAAAAAATTAATATGGAACTGTCATTTGACCCAGTAATCCCACTTCTAGGAATATATCCTAAGAAACCCAAAACACCAATCAGAAAGAACATATGCACCCCTATGTTCATAGCAGCACAATTTACAGTAGCTAACATCTGGAAACAGCCCAAGTGCCCATCAGTAGATCAATGATTTTTGAATTGTGCTGCTATGAACATAGGGGTGCATACGTTCTTTCTGATTGGTGTTTTGGGTTTCTTAGGATATATTCCTTGAAGTGGGATTACTGGGTAGAAGGAGACATATGTAATACTTTCAACAATATAGATTTATTTTTTAAAATATATTTTTATTGATTTCAGAGAGGAAGGGAGAGGGAGAGAGAGATAGAAACATCAATGAAAGAATCATTGATCAGCTGCCTCCTAAACACCCCACACTAGGGATTGAGCCTGCAACCTGAGCATGTGCCCTTGACAGGAGTCGAACCCAGGACCCTTCACTTTGCAGGCCGACACTCTTATCCACTGAGCCAAACCGGCCAGGGCTTAATAGTATGTTTTTAAATATGTCTCCTCAGGCAAGGGAAAAGAAAAAATAAACAAATGGGACTACTGCGAAAGAAAATGTTTTAGCACAGCAAAAGAAACCATCAACAAAATGAAAAGACACCCTACTGATTGAGAAGATATTTGTCTATGATACATCTAATAAAGGGTTACTATCCAAAATACATAAGGGACTTACACAACTTAACACCAAAAAGAACAAAACAAACAATCTGATTTAAAAATGGGCAGAGGACCTCAATAGACATTCCTCCAGAGGACATACAGCAGGCCAAAAGGCATATGGGAAGATGCTCAACATCACTAATCATCATGGAAATGCAAATTAAACCCGCAAATAGATATCACTTCACATGCCAGAAAGGCAATAATCAATAAAACAACAAACAAGTTTTGGCCAGGACGTGGAGAAAAGGGAACCCTCCTGCACTGTTGGTGGGCTTGTAACTTGGTGCTGCCACAATGGGAAACAGTATGGAAGGTCCTCAAAAATTTGAAACTAGAACTACCACATTACCCAACAATTCCACTTGGGGTTTTTATACAAAGAAATCCCAAATACTAATTTGAAAAGATATATGTCCCCCCCAACCCCATGTTCATTGCAGCATTATTTACAATAGCCAAGATATGGAAGCAACCCAAGTGTCCATCGATAGGTAAGTGGATTAAAAAAATGAAATCTTGTCATTGCAACATGAATGGACCTAGAGGATATTCTGCTAAGTAAAATAAGTCAGAAATCAAATACCATATGATTTCACTTATATGTGGAACCTACAAAAATAAAACAGAAATAAACTCATAGATACAAATTGATAGTTGTCAGATGGCAGAAAGGTTGGGGGAGGGGAGAGGAGGATGGGTAAAAAAGGGAAAGTGATTGCCCTGGCTGGTTTGGCTCAGTGGATAGAGCATGGGCCTGTGGAATGAAGGGGCCTAGGTTCAATTACAGTCAAGGGCCCAGGCCTGGGTTGCGGGCTCGATTCCCAGTGTGGGGCAGCCAATCAATGATTCCCTCTCATCATTGATGTTTCTATCTCTCCCTCTCCCTTCCTCTCTGAAATCAATAAGAATATTTTTTTTTTAAAAAGGGAAAGTGATTAAGAAGTACAAATTGCCAATAATAAAGATTGTCATAGGGGTGTAAAGTACAGCACAGGGAATATAGTCAATAATACTGTAATAATTATGCATGGTATCACATGGGTACTAGACTTATTGGGGTAATCACTTAGTTACATGTCTAATCCGAAACTAATATAATATACAGGTGGGGCTTGTTGGGCCTCGCTGGGCCCCGCCTCTGCCTCACCCCAGGTGAAGGTGGTTTGGAGGCATCTCTTGTCCAGGCCCCTTTGGAACCACAGCCTCAGACTGCTGTTAATTTTTGCAAGTGCAACCCGGACAGCCGAGGTGGTGGCAGCCCCACTGGAGTGCGGGAGGCGGGGTTCTCTCTACCCTCAAGGATGTGTACAGGTCTTGCCCCTCGTGGGTCTGTTAAAAAAAACACACAAGTCAGTGCCCAGCCAGTGTGGCTCAGTGGTTGAGTGTCCACCTATGAACCAGGAGGTCAGGGTTTGATTCCTCCTCAGGGTACAAGCCCAGGTTCCGGGCTTGATCCCCAGGGAGTGCAGGAGGCAGCCCATCAATGATTCTGTCATCACTGCTGTTTCTCTCTCTCTCTCCCTCTCCCCTCCTCTCAGAAATCAATAAAAAAAAATGTTTAAAAAACAAACAAAAACAAGTCAATAATGAGGTGAAAATAAAAATTTGTTTAAAGTGGATATGACTGTGAGGAAAGGAAGGTACCAGTCTATTCTAGTAGGTTTGGTAGGAAAGCTTGACAGCAAAGGAGGTAAGGCCAGTAGAGAAGAAACTGAAGGTAAATAAAACATATACTCACCTTTAAAATGAATTACAT
>NW_006285234.1:1710257-1711597 GCF_000327345.1 Myotis davidii | reverse complement strand
GGGAGGGGGTGGGGCAGAGGGCTTGAGGGGCTCCTGGGAAGCGGCCGCGACCTTCCGCGCTTTACGGCCCCGAGCGAGGGGACGCCGCGCGTGATCTCCCCCGCGCACGCGCGCCATGACGTCACCGCCGCGGTCCCGCCCCTGCACGTGGGCTTGTTGGGCCTCGCTGGGCCCCGCCTCTCCCTCAGCGCAGGTGAAGGCGGTTTGGAGGCGTCTCTTGTCCAGGCCCCTTTGGAACCGCAGCCTCAGACGCTGTTAATTTCTGCAAGTGCAACCCTGACGGCCGAGGTGGCGGCAGCCCCGCTGGAGTGTGGGAGGCGGGGTTCTCTCCACCCTCGAGGGTGTGTATAGGTCTGGCCCCTCGTGGGTCTGGAACCCCTAACCACTCTAATCCAAGGCGTTAAAGAGGCTTCTTGGACTGACAGTCACCTTTTTTCTTGAAAGTCTTTCGGGTCTTCCAGGGCAAGGCTCTAGCTGAGCTGATCGGAAATCTGGTTGGCTGTGCTGACTCCCTGGAAGGCAGGATCAGAGGACCCGAGTTCCAGGCCGCGTTTTATTTATTTACTTTTAAATATATATATTTTTTATTGATTTTGGAGAGGAAAGGAGAGTGGGAGAGAGAAACATCAATGATGAGAGAGAACCATTGATCGGCTGCCTCCTGCACGCCCCCAATTAGGGATGGAGCCTGCAACCTGGGCTTGTGCTCTTGACCACAATCGAACCCAGGACTCTTCAATCTGCAGGCTGAGTCTATCCACTGAACCAAACCAGCTTGACTGAATGGGTAGCTGACCCTGAGTATTGGGCCATACACACAAGTTCGGTGCTTTGGAGTCAAGCCCATGTCACCACAAGCCAGTCTTGTTTTATCGATGTCATACTGCGGCCAGGCGCACTGTTGGGTGATGGAGTTCGGCAGTGCACAAGAAACAGGGCTTCTGCCTTTAGGGAGTACAGTTCCAGGGCCCCTGTGTGCCATGCCAGCCCACAACCAGCATACTTTATATGCACTTTAGCTAAAGACTTAAAGCTTGGGGTCACCTACCTGTTCCACCAAAAAAACTTACAAATCTGAGGTATACTCTTGGGAAAGCCTTTCCTGATGCCCAGATGTGGCCATTTCAGTAAAAAAAGAACTTCACAGGTTTTCTTTTCTTTTTAAAAAAATATATTTTATTGACTTTTTACAAAGAAGAAGGGAGAGAGATAGTCAGAAACATCGATCAGCCGCCTCCTGCACATCTCCTACTGGGGATGTGCCCGCAACCAAGGTACATGCCCTTGACCGGAATCGAACCTGGGACCCTTCAGTCTGCAGGCCGACGCTCTATCCACTG
>NW_006285234.1:1702546-1709481 GCF_000327345.1 Myotis davidii | reverse complement strand
GGGAGGGTGGGGCGGGGCCTGGGAATCTGCACTTTCCAAGTGCTTTGCAGGTAATGCTCATGCACGACTAGGATAAGCTCTGGGGTCAGACGCATCTGGGCATCGAATCCCAGCTCTGCCACTTAATCACATGTAAAGGGGCTAATAATGCTTTCCTGCAAGATGCTGTCTGTGAGGTACCTCAACAGTGGGTCATCAGTCACTGATAGCAATTAAATAGGTTTTTGTAATGATGGTTTCTAAGTAAACGCTATAACCCTGAATCTGTCCTCCCAGAAGGCTGGTGGCTTTTTCAGTCGAAATAGAGGACACATTTCCATCCCTAAGTTACTATTGGCTGGTGCTAAAAACTTAATTTCCGGCAAGGGTCCGAATGGCCGAATTTCCCTGAAGTGGTCACGGGCTCTGCCGAAATGGCTGGTTTGGGGACATGCTTCTGGACCCCTTCCTCACTTCCCCGAAGCGGGGAGTCCTAGGCCCTGTGAGCTGGGGAGGGTGACTGTTGCCTTAGATTATGCCACTGGGGGCGGGGGAGGGAAGGAGAGTGGGCAGGAGGTTAGGCAGCTCCCTTGATGGGCCAGGGTGGGAGGAGAGGGTGTTGATTCTACCCTCCCGGGAGCAGGAAAGAGCAGCCCCTGAGGGTGGGCACAGGTGACGCTCAACAACAGGGAGGAGGGTGCAGTGAGGGGAACCAAGTAAAATATCACCTTGTCTGGGGTCACCAGGGTTTTCCTAAAGGACAGTTTCTTTTCTTTTTAAAAAAATATATTTTATTGACTTTTTACAAAGAAGAAGGGAGAGAGATAGTCAGAAACATCGATCAGCCGCCTCCTGCACATCTCCTACTGGGGATGTGCCCGCAACCAAGGTACATGCCCTTGACCGGAATCGAACCTGGGACCCTTCAGTCTGCAGGCCGACGCTCTATCCACTGAGTCAAACCCGTTTCGGCCACAGGTTTTCTTGATGAATCAGTCATCCGGCCCATGCCATTTCCATGCACAGGAATCTCGGGGAAACCTGGCTGTAGGAAATGGTGGGTGAAATGAAGTGATATTTCATGTGCTAATTACATTCTGTTTGCATGCAGAAGGCTGTGAACAAGCCGTATGGATTTCTATCTGCTTCCTCGCCTGTCACATTTTGGGCCTCCACTTTAAAATGCTAAGGCCAAAAGCTCCTTTCCTTGTCATTGTTGACTTGTACTTTGTAGGCTCCCATAAGCACCAGTGCTCTGTTTTTTCAAGAAGATGAGTGCTGTAGGCTTTTCTTTTTCCATAAAATGTCAGAATTATTCCTTGGGTGATTCTTGACTTCCCAGAGCAAAATTACACATTTCTCATGGGCCATTTTTCTCATGGTATTTAGTTATTTTTATCCTTTGCAATCCTTCTGCCTTCCCTTTTCTGTCTCTTAAGGACAGAAATTAGGAGAGGTGGGAAGGATATTTTTAGCACCTGTTTCAGAAGATCTGAGCCAGGAATCGCTTTGCACACCAAGAACTGGGGCTTGGAGCACATCTTTCTCCACACCAGTTCTCGTGCCTTACACTCCAGAGTGTCCCGTGGTGGGTGGAGACAGGAGGGAGGCAAAGGTAACTCCATTTCAGGCTGAGGGTTCCTTCACCCGCTCACCTCTCCTTCCCCAGAGCAGGTGGGTGTGGGTAGAGGCTGCCCCAGCTCGTCTCAGTGAGGTTCCCCAGCAGCACACTCACACCTTCCTCTCCGGTCAACTCTCAAGATGTGTCAAAGCACCACTGCAATGACTGTCAAGTGCATTAGCTCACTATCCGCATCTGTAACTACAGTCTGTCCCGCCCCTTCCTGTCCCTTTGGTGTGTAGCGTTAGCATGTGGTCCTGAAGCCATTTGAGGAACTTAGGTAAACGGGATCTTCTCTCAAGGGCCCTGGTGACAGGCACAGAGTGACAGAGCCTTTCTGCCTCCATGAACACGGTATTATCAAGTCGGATTTCAGTTAAGTTTTTCTTTTCATATTACCAGGTTTATAAACGAATAAACAGACACTTTAATTACTCTTACCATGTTCATGAAATATTCATCTGTATGTGTTTGCCATCCCAAAAGATAGACATATAAAACTTGTGTTGCCCTAGCCAGTTTGGCTCAGTGGAGAGAGCGTCGGCCTGCAGACTGAAGGGTCCCAAGTTCAATTCCAGTCAAGGGCATATGCCTGGGTTGCGGGCTCAATCCCCAATACGGGATGTGCAGGAGGCAGCCAATCAGTGATTCTCTCTCATCATTGATGTTTCTATCTCTCCCTCTCCCTTCTTCTCTGAAGTCAATAAAAATATATTTTTTAAAAAAACTTGTGTTACGGAGTATAAAAGAGAATTTGGAAACCTAGATAAAGTAGATACAGGCATCACGCAGTGGTGGCCTGGGTGGAGAGAGAAAGCCTCTGTTCCTTCTTCTTAAGTTACCACTGTTGCCACTGCATTTGACATCCTGTCATGCTAGAGGAACTACATGGCATGTCTTATGTCTCAAAGCTCAGTGTGGCTAGGTGGTTAGCATGTCCGCCCATGCACCGAAGAGTCACAGGTACAATTCCTGGTCAAGGGCATGTACCTGGGTTGCAGGTTTGATCCTGACCCTGGGGTACATGTGGGAGACGACCAATCAATGTATCTCTTTCACATCAACGTTTCTCTCTCTCCCTCTCCTTTCCTCCCTCTCTTCCACTCTCTCTAAAAACCAATGGAAAAAATATCCTCAGGTGAGGATTAACAAAACAAAACTTGGAATGTTAAAACAGGGCAAAGTAACCTTTGGACTGGGCCTAAAGTAACCTTGTTTTCGAAATATTTATTTGCAAACATAACAAGAAAGCAGTCATTATGACTAGTGGACTGTAAATTTAAGACATTATTTAGAATGAATATCACTGTTATGTTATCTGCACCAATAAAAATTTCTGTCTTCTCTTGATGTAATTATTTCCCTTCCCCTTCTCGTAAATACACATTGCCTTTGCTTCCTAAATAGAAAACTGTTAGAGCGTCTGCCTGAATCAGTGTATCCCAAATAGTTATTCTTTATTTAAAAAAAAATTTGTATTTAAAAAAATGTTTGTTGCCTCTCATTTTGAAAGGCATTTTTTATTTTTTAGGTTATCGAATGAATTGGAAAAAGTGGAAAGCAAAAGCTCATCTGTGAAATGGGGCTAAGGGCCTAGTGATCAAATAGGATTTATTTACCGCCTTTGGCCATGTCAACTGACCAGTAGGCGGTGCTGTGGCACATGAATTAAGGTTTCCTGGGTTCACAGGGCCCCTCCTAAGGCGTGCAGGATGTCAGGGTTAATTACAAACCTATGTCAGACTAATCAAATCTCCCCTGAGAGGAGATAACCCCAAACTGCCTGCTTTTGTTCAGCCTCCAGAGTTCTCAGGTGGTTGTTTTCTGTATTTGATCCAAAGTGTATAATGGTTATTTGTGGAAAGATTCATGTCCAGGGGTCCTCAAACTTTTTAAACAGGGGGCCAGTTCACTGTCCCTCAGACCGTTGGAGGGCCGGACTATAGTTTAAAAAAAAACTATGAACAAATTCCTATGCACACTGCACATATCTTATTTTGAAGTAAAAAAACAAAACGGGAACAAATACAATATTTGTATTTGCATGTGGCCCCCAGGCCGTAGTGTGAGGACCCCTGTGTTAGGCGCTTTCTCCTCCATAATGGAAGTTGACCACCACCACCCCTGCCCCACCCCCCAACCAGCCCCCAAAAATTCTGCTTATGTAGCATTAGCTAGAGTTCAATGTTTATTTAAAGGTGTTTTTTCTCTTTTGGTAAAATTTACTCATAATGAAAAACATGCATGTTCCATTTCCCTTTTTATACAATTTTTTGAAGACATAGTGACATATATGTGTGCTTTATTTTCTTTTTTTATATTTTTTTATTATTGACTAGAGGCCCGATGCATGAAATTCCTGCAAGAGTAGGCCTTTCTCCCCCCGGCTGCCGGCTGCCGGCTG
Organism: Myotis davidii; assembly: GCF_000327345.1. Taxonomy (NCBI): domain Eukaryota; kingdom Metazoa; phylum Chordata; class Mammalia; order Chiroptera; family Vespertilionidae; genus Myotis; species Myotis davidii. The sequence goes on along the minus strand of NW_006285234.1, from coordinate 1,705,477 downwards.
CCAGCACCGGCTTCCCTCTGGTACCTCGGACCTGGGACCTGGGCTTCCCTTGCAGCCCTGGCTTCATCTGGAAGGATGTTCGAATTAGCATATTACGCTTTTATTATTATAGACTTCAGAGAGGAAGGGAGAGAGAGAGAAAAACATCAATGATGATCCACACTGGGGATCGAGCCTGCAACCCAGGCATGTGTCAGGACCAGCAACTGAACCGTGACCTCCTGGTTCATAGGTCGACGCTCAACCACTGAGCCACACCGGCCGGGGTGTGCTTTATTCTTCTTTTTTTCACATGAACATGGATTACACGTTTAATGCAGACCCAAAGCCGGACACTGGTAGGGGTGGGCTTTACTTCCATTACAGATTCTCTTCATGTCAGATCACAGTACGGTGCAATGGGAGGAACCGAATGCAAAGATTACTCGCAGCAGCCATGTTAACACAGACTCCCTAGAGGGGCAGGAAAAGCGGATCCATTGTCGCTGGGGCTGTGTGGGGGCAGAATAAGCAGGTGCAAGGGACACAGGAAACCGCGCACCTTACCAGTCACTCAAGGTTGATTTGATGGTTTCGAGGAGCACGATGACCCCGTGAGCTACCCCAAGTGCTGCAGCTGAGTGTAGCAGTCTGGCCACACAGCCCAAACGTGCTTTATCTTTAAAGCAATGCTTTTACATTTTGCCCTTTTAAAAGATAAAACCTCTTGCTTTTCTTCCCTGCTTTTCCTGGGGGTCAGGGTTTACGCTCTCTAATGACGGCCTGTGATGGGTGTTGAGGTGAAGCCACTGGCTGTTATCTGCGGGCATCAGTTCGAACAGCCCTCCTGGCTGTGGTTTCCGGTGCCACACCCGGCAGTGCTCACTTCTCAGAATCTTCCTTTCCCGTCAAAGTGTAATCGAATCCATTGCACTGCTGCTCCTGTGAGTACTTTGGGACCTTCAAGGGTTATGTTGATGCTGTGTCATCGAACACATCTGTTCCGCCCTCACCAGACAACCGGATGCCCTACACTGAGCTTTTTTTTTTGGCTTCAAACAGCAGAAATTTATTTTTTCACAGTTGTGGAAGCTAGATGTCCAGGATCAAGGCGTTGTCAGGTTTGGTCTGTGGCGAGGCCTCTCTCCTTAGCTTGTAAGTGTTTGCTTTCTTCACGGTGTCTCTCGGGAAGCCCACACTGAGCTCTGACGTCAGAGGTAGAGGGGGTTCTGTCTCTGTTTCCTGTGTCTCTTACCATGCTCCGCTCAGTGGCTGCACTAACCTCTGCAGGAAGACTCCAATACCACCACAGCACTCTCCCTTCCCTCACCACTGGCTCTCAGTCCTCACTGCATCCCAGGGAAAGTCTGTCCTGGTTGGTCAATTTCTGCTTAATTTTAGTTTGAAACAATTGAAATAATACAAAAAAATTTAAATTAAAAAAATATACATTGAAAAGTCACCCTCCACTCTTGTTCTCCTGAGTAACCTGTTATTTTTAAACAATACATATATATTTTATTGATTTTAGAGAGGAAGGGAGAGGGAGAGACAGAAACATCAATGATGAGAGAGAATCATTGATTGGCTGCCTCCTGGATGCCCCACACCAGGGATTGAGCCCGTAACCAGGGCATGTGCCCCTACCTGGAATGGAACCACGACCTCCTGGTTCATAGGTCAGTGCTAAACCACTGATGTTTCTATCTCTCTCTCCTTTCCTCTCTGAAATCAATAAAATATTTTTAAAAATACTGATTTTTCTAATACATGCATATAGTATATCCCTCCATTTATTTACATTTTCTTTAATTTGTTTCAATATTGTTATGTAGATTTCATTATGGAGGATTTCCATATATTTTGTTAGATTCATCTCTAGGTATTTGACATTTTTTTATGCTATCATGAATGATATTTTTTTGTTTTGTCTATTTGTAGATGATATGCAGAAATACAATTTATTTTCAATATCCAGTGAACTTGCTAAACTCATTTATTAATGCTAATAGTTGATCCATTTTAAAATTTACTATACAAACACCATCAGGTTGTCTATAAATAATGAAAGTTTTCGCCAAAACCGGTTTGGCTCAGTGGATAGAGCATCGGCCTGTGGACTGAAAGGACCCAGGTTCGATTCCGGTCAAGGGCATGTGCCTGGGTTGCGGGCACATCCCCAGTAGGAGATGTGCTGGAGGCAGCTGATCGATGTTTCTCTCTCATCGATGTTTCTGACTCTCTATCTCTCTCCCTTCCTCTCTGTAAAAAATCAATAAAATATATTAAAAAAAATAATGAAAGTTTTCTTTCTTTCTAGTAGTATGTGTTTTTAAAAACAACCTTTTTTGAAATATAAAAGGCATACAAGAAATCTATGGCATTTTAATACACCAACAGTGAACTTACAGAGAGAGAGATTAAAGAAACAATCCCATTTACCATTGCACCAAAAAAATTAAGATACCTAGGAATAAACTTAACTAAGGAGGTAAAAGACCTGAATTCGGAAAACTATAGGACACTGAAAAAAGAGATAGAAGAAGACATAAACAGATGGAAGCACATACCGTGTTCACGGATTGGTAGAATCAACATCATTAAAATGTCCACGCTGCCCAAAGCAATCTATACATTCAATGCACTCCTCATCAAAATATCAATGGCATATTTCACAGACCTAGAATGAACTCTCCAAAAATTAATCTGGAATAAAAAAAGACCCCGAATAGCTGCAGCGATCCTGAGAAAGACCAAAGTAGGAGGGATCTCAATACCAGATATCAAGCTGTTACAAAGCCACAGTCCTCAAAACTGCCTGGTACTGGCACAAGAACAGACATTTAGATAAATGGAATTGAATAGAGAACCCAGAAATCTACCTGAACCACTATGCTCAATTAATATTTGACAAAGGAGGCAAGAACGTACAATGGAGTCAAGAAAGTCTCT
>NW_006285234.1:1693427-1701819 GCF_000327345.1 Myotis davidii | reverse complement strand
TTTGTGAAAGATAATGAACAACATAAACTGATGGACAAAAACAGATCCAGAGACAGAGAAGTATCGAACAGACCATCCAACCTCAGAGGGAAGGTAGGGGAGGGTGGGGGTAAGGGGAAGAGATCAACCAAAGGACTTGTATGCATGCATATAAGCCTAACCAATGGACACAGACACCAGGGGGGTGAGGACATCAGTGGGGGAGCAATGGGGCGATAAGGACACTTCTGTAATGCCTTAATCAATAAAGAAAAATAAATATAAAAGACATAAAGTTCACTAATTTTAAGTGTACAATTTATTTTTAGTAAATTTACCAAATTGTGCAACTATCACCATAATCTAGTTAGAACATTTTATCACCTGGATGATATCCCTGTGCCTGTTCACAGTGACAGCCTCCGCAGCATCCACACATTTTCCGACACACCGTGTTATTTTCATTCAGGTCAAGATACCAATTTACTTCCCAATCGATTCTTTGGCCCATAGGTTATTTAGAAGTATGCTATTTATTTTCCAAATATCTTTGCTATTGACTTCTAATTTAACTTCATCGTAAACAAAGAACATAGTTGTGTGAATTGAATCTTTTCAAATGTATTGAGATTTGTTTTATGGCTTAGAGTATTGTCTAAGTTGATAAATGTCCATGGGCACTTGAAAAGCCAAGTACATTTGACAGTTGTTGGGTGGAGCGTTCTATAAGTACCACTTAGTACAAATTGGCTAATAGTATTAAGGTCACCTGTGTGCTCAGTGATTTTCTGTCTACTTCTATCAAATATTGAAAGATGGGTACTGAAATCGCTGGCAGGTATTTTAGATTAATCCGTCTTTTCACACAGTTCTATTACTTTGGCTTCTTTTATTTTGAAACTCTTGTTATGTACACAAATGTTTCTGATTATTACATTTTTTTAAATATATTTTATTGATTTTTTACAGAGAGGAAGGGAGAGGGATAGAGAGTTAGAAACATCGATGAGAGAGAAACATCGATCAGCCGCCTCCCGCACATCCCCCACTGGGGATGTGCCCGCAACCCAGGTACATGCCCTTGACCGGAATCAAACCCGGGACCCTTCAGCTCGCAGGCCTACGCTCTATCCACTGAGCCAAACCAGTTAGGGTTGATTATTACATTTTATTGATTAATTGAACTCTTTTAACATGAAACAAACATTTTTACAGTCAGTAATACTCTTTGCCTTGAAATCTACTTTGATTTTGATACTGCCAATTCAGTTTTTTTAAAAAAATATATTTTATTGATTTTTTACAGAGAGGAAGGGAGAGAGATAGAGAGACAGAAACATGGGTGAGAGAGAAACATCAATCAGCTGCCTCCTGCACATCTCCCACTGGGGATGTGCCCGCAACCCAGGTACATGCCCCTGACTGGAATCGAACCTGCGACCCTTCAGTCCGCAGGCTGACGCTCTATCCACTGAGCCAAACCGGTTTCGGCCCAATTCAGTTTTTTAAACAAGTTCATAGTAGCATGGTATAGCATTTCCATCCTTTTTCTCAACTATTTTTGTCTTTGAGTTTCTTGTGAGTGAAATACAGTTGGATCTTTTTTTTTTTTTTAACCCAACCAGACCTTTTGGAGGCATTTAGATAATTTACTTTTAATATGATCATTGATTGGTATGGTTAGGTTTATGTCTTCCTATAGATTTGCCTTTACATCATTAAGTGTACATCTTTACCTATAGTAATGTTTCTTGCCTTAAAGTCTACTAAGTCTGATTTTAGTTAGCTACACTAATTATACTCATATTTTTACTTACAATCTTTTGATATGCTAATATTTAAAATGTGTTGCCCTGACCGGTTTAGCTCAGTGGATAGAGCATTGGCCTGCAACTGAAAGGTCCCAGGTTCAATTCCGGTCAAGGGCATGTACCTTGGTTGCAGACACATCCCCAGTAGGAGGTGTGCAGAGGTGGCTGATCGATGTTTCTCTCTCATCGATGTTTCTAACTCTCTATCCCTTTCCCTTCCTCTCTGTAAAAAAAGTCAATAAAATATATTAAAAAAAAATAAAATGTGTCTTTTGTTAGTGGCCTAAAGTTGTTACATTTTAATCCATAGTCTAGTTTCTCATCTCCAAGGCTAATAAATAACTGCAGAATATATTTAAAATTTTTAATCCATTCTAACTATTTTGGTCTTTTAATTGTAGAATCTAGTCCACTTACATTTAGTGTAATTACTATTATATTTATGTTTATACCTACTGTATTACTTTTTCTTGTTCCTTTTTCTCTTATTTCTTGTCTTCTTTTGGATTATTTAAAAAATGTTGCCCTAGTCTGTTTGGCTTAGTGGATAGAGCGTTGGCCTGCAGACTGAAGGGTCTCGAGTTTGATTCCGGTCAAGGGCACATGCCCGGGTTGTGGACTCGATCCCCAATTGGGGGGGTGCCGGAGGCAGCTGATCAATTATTCTCATCATTGATGTTTCTCTCTCTCCTTTTTTCCCCTTTTTCTCTCTCCTTCTTCCTTCCTCTCTGAAATCAATAACATATATATATATATAATTTAAAAAGACATTTCTATATCTTTGTACAGATATTTATTTTTGTTTAACCACTACCCTTTCTAGTACTCTTCATGTATTTCCATATTTTCAACTAGGATAATTTCTCCTTTCCCTGGATTTTTGTTTAGGATTCTTTTTGTACAAGACTGATGGTGACAAATTCTTTCAGCTCTTATCTGAAAACACCTTTATTTTAAAGGCTATTTTCATTAGGTAAAAAAAATTCTACATTGTCAGTTTTTTCACACCACAATATGTCATTTCATCATCTTCTGGCTTCCATCATTTCTTTTTTTAAAAATATTTTTATTGATTTTAGAGAGGAAGGGAGAGGGATGGAGAGATAGAAACATCAATGATGAGAGAGAATCATTGATGGCTGCCTCCTGCACGCCCCCCAGTGGGGATGGAGCCTGCAACCCAGGCATGTGCCCTTGGCTGGACTCGAACCTGGGACCTTTCAGTCCGCAGGCTGACGCTCTATTCACTGAGCCAAACCAGCTAGGGCCTTCCATCATTTCTGATGGGAAATCAAACAAACATCAGTCTTAGTTTAACATAGTACAATGATCAAAATCAGGAAATGAACAATAAAATATTATTTAATCTACAAATCTTATTCAAATTTTCACCAATTCTCCCACCAATATTCTTTAGAGCAAGATTTAAAAAAAATTTCTGGTCCAGGATCCAGTCTATGATCACACACTGCATTTAGTTATCACGTCTCTTTAAGTTTCCTTCCATCTGGAACAGTTTCATAGTCTTTATCTTTCATGATGGAATGCAGGCCAGTTATTTTATAGAATGTCCCTCAGTTTGGGCTTGTCTGGTGTTTCCTCATGATTAGATTCAGGCTATGCATTTTGACAGGATTACCACAAAAGGGATGTTGTGTCCTTAATGTATTCTAGCACAGGGCACATAATGTCTATTTGTCCCATTCTCTATGGTTAAGCTGGGCCAGCCAGGGTTTTCCATAAGTTACTATTTCTTTTCCTCTCTATATATAGATAACTAATTTGGGGGGAGGTGCTTTGAGAATATTTGAGTACCCTGTTCTCATCACACACACACACACAAACACCAAACCGTTTACCGAGTTTTTATTGCCTATTGATGCTTTTCACCTGAGCAGTTATTACTAGGGTGGTTGTCAATGGTCCCTAGGGTTTGGTTCTTTAGGGCTTTGAACTGAAATCCTGGTGCATCCACTAGGAGTCCCCTTTTGAGCAGTATTGGGCTCTGATCTTTATTTTCTTGGCACTGATTCTGCAAATTTCTGGCCTGCTTTACAGAAGTTCGGCTTTAGCCTTGTAGGTTCGCATCTTGTAATATTTCAGACTTCAGTAAATGGAGGGAGACCTGAACCTATTTTTAAGGTCCCAGAAGCCTTCCATTTTGTCACTCTAGGCTGCAAGACTTTAAAAAACTGTTAATTTCTCTTGTTCCACCTGAAGTCTTGTGCCTGGGGAAAACCTGGATCCTCGGCCTCCTGCCAGAATTGGCAAATGCAAGTGGCTGCAGATTGTCAACTTGCCTCTCCATGGTTCTCTCCTCTTGGCAGTCTTTTCTTTTTAAAAAAATCTTTATTGTTGAAAGTATTACATTGGTCCTCCCCCCGCACCCCCCTCCCCACCTTACCCTCTTCCCGCCCACTCCTGTCCCTCCCACCCCCTGGGCCCTCACCACCCCACTGTCTGTGTCCAGGGCTTATGTAAATATGCATAAAGTTCATTGGTTTCTCTCCTCCCACCCAGCCTCCCCTGCCTTCCCTCTGAGGTTCAACAGTCTGTTCATGCTTCTATGTCTCTGGGTCTATTTTTGACCATCAGTTTATTTGGTTCATTAGATTCCACATATAAGTGAGACCATGTGATACTTGTCTTTCTCTGACTGGCTTATTTCATTCTGCATCATTCTCTCCAGGTCCTTCCATGATGTGGCAAATCGTAAGAGTTCTTTGTTTTAATTGTCGCATAGTATTCCATGGCGTAAATGTACCACCGTTTTTTAATCCACTCGTCTGCTGATGGGCACTTAGGCTGTTTCCAGGTCCTTGCTATTGTAAACTGTGCTGCTATGAACATAGGGGCGCATGTGTCCTTTCTGATGAGTGTTTCGGGTTTCTAAGGATATATTCCTAGAAGTGGGACCACTGGGTCAAATGACAGTTCCATATTTAATTTTTTTAAGCAAACTCCATAGTTTTCCACAGTAGCTGCACCAGCCTCTCTATAATCTTCACTTCCTTGGGTTACTGTTGCTTCTGCAACTCCCTTAAGCCATAAAAATCACCAGTTTCACTAGCTTTTCTAGTTGTTCTCACGGGGAGAATCTTTCAGCTACAAAATACTCCATCCTACCAGAAATGCAAGTCCTACACTTCCATTTTTGGGGGCTGCATAGTATTGCATGATATGGGTGTCTCACTTTAAAATTTAACCTCTGCTCTATTTATAGTTGTTTAGTTTCTCATTACTATGAAGATTATTGTAACACCTTTGTAGGCATGCCAATATACCTGAGTTCAACTATTTTTACAAGTTAATATGAAAATAGAATTGCTACATCAGAGGGTACGATGAATTACAATTTTCACAGGTATTGCCAAGTGGCTCCGTGGAAAGCCCTCACATTCGTCTGAGCTGAGAGTAAATGACTCATAAATGACCATGAGTAATTTCGAGTGGTCACTATTCTCTCTGCCCCTTCAGGTGCCTCCAGCCTCAGCCTTCTGTGATGACTGGACGAGGTAACCCGCAGATCTGGTGTGTGGTGCAGGGCACCGCTGCCAGGGCCATGTCTTGTCTTGGTACCAGCAATGGATGGGTCGGTTTCTGGCCGAGTCAGTGAGAAAGGGCTGTGAACCCTGCTTCCTGGCATAGACCTGGCTCAGAATGCCACATGTATTACTGCGGGCAATGCCAGCCCTGCTGATGAGGGCACTTACTACTGTGCCATGTTTTCAGGCCCGTGTATCTTTGGGAAGGTACCCACCTGCTCTATCAGGGAGTCTGAGGGCCCCTGCAGTGTAGGATGGCAGTAGAGCAGGTGGCAATTGTTTGGGAAGGAAGGTGGAGATGGTGGAGCCCCTTGGAGGGAGCTTTGGTTGGTGGTGATGCAGAAGAGAAGGAGGGCTCTGACGAGTGCACTGCTGGCAGGATGGGAGCTCAAGCATCTTCTACCAGAAAAACCAAACATGCAACATTTGGGTGGGTGATGATCCTGAGACGGCTGAGGCTTCGGCTGGCAGCACGTTCCCTATCACCGCTGCGCAACTCTCTGAGGGGCTGAGTGCAGCTGGGCCCGGTGCGCCACTTCTCCCTTGTGGAGCCTGGGACAGAGAGCTTGAACCCTGCATCTCAATTCCCGCACTTACAGCAAAGCAGGTGGCTTCTCTAGGACACTGAAGACCACCACGTACTGTAACCAGGCTGCTCCCATTCGGGGCTGATGGCTGCCCAGAGCTCCCTACATAGAGGACTATCTGCAGCTGGGATTCTTCCACTCTTCACCTTCTCCCGGCCTCCACTTATACCCAGGCCCACCGCCTCCTCGGTGACAGCTGCCGAGATGGACTGGAAGTTCTAAGAAGAAACCTTGCGTCCCAGGTTACCCCTTCCTTTCTCACTGAACATCCCGTTACTCGAATCCTACCATGGCCATTACGGCTTTAAGACATCTTTGCTACCATCTATTCATTAGGCTATTACTTTGAAAACACCCAGATGCCAATCAGCTTTGCTGAATGAAGAGGTCAAAGAAAAGGCCCAGCAAGGATGGCACAGCGGTCACTGACCCCAGAACTGGGCAGGGCACAGGAAGCAAGTGCGGCCCAGTTCTGGCCCTCACCTGGAAGGCGGCCACTAGACCAGGTGGTATCCATGTGCCGTACCTGTAAGGAGAGGGTCCAGGCAGGCGCCCTTCCCAGGAAGCAGCCTCAGGCTATGGCTTAAACACATCATTAGGATGAATAATTCTGGACACATCAGCCTGAGTCTCTAACACCCGGATCTGACTTCCATCTCTCCTCTAAACGTCCCATGGTCTTACTCTGCTTGACTGAAGCACGAATACTAAGAACCCAACAGCAAGGTCTGTGAGCGTCAGTGACACGTTCACAGTCGGTGCTCCTGGCCCCATGGGCTTCTACAGGCGGAGCAGGTGGTTGGAGAGTCTTCCCAGTCACCACAGAGAAGATTTAACAAGTAAAAACCTGCAAACTCTTTATTAAATTCTCCCATTTCATCTGTACAGAAAAAAAATGCACATTATGTTCAGAATCTCAGTAACATCTCAAAATTACACAGCAAGAACATGTAAAAACAAGGAACTGCAGGGATTTATACATAGAAAGGAAAACTATTTACAAAAGAGGCTTGTTCATTTTACTTTTCTTTCTTTCTTAAAAAAAAAAAGGTAAAGGCCTAAGATCTCACACAGCATGTGCTGCACAGTCTGCTTTCCTGCTCGGACTGACCTGGGAGCACTGTTGGGAGGAGCCACTCTGTCCAGCGCACTGCAGTCTGACCTCAACCCCCCAGCATGTCTGCCATAGGGCCTGCTGGGCTCTGGGTCCAGGTGTCAATTCTACGTTGGGGGAAGGCAAAAACAGAATATAGAGGCACTATCTGAATTTTCTCCTTGCCCAGGGAGAGTTCTCTACTGCATGTATCCCAACATCCCTACCTGTGAAACGCAATGGATTTTGGGAAGGGGGAAGGGGAGGAAACCACCATCAGGATCCTGTCACCACCAGCCCGAGCAGACCATCCACCTGGGTCTCCAGTGACCTCACTAGATGGCTTGGGGGAACCGGTCACTGAAGAGTCATGACTTATCTGCTGACATGGTTGCCCTAAAATGTGATTCTTGATTGCCTACTGGAGAGGAGGAGGACCATGAGCAGTACACTTAGAGGAGCAGCCAACCAGACAAACGAGAGAACTTCCGCTCTGGCCCAGGGCCTGGGGAGTCAAAGACCAATGCGGAGAGTGTCCTGGAAAGCCAGGGCACTGGGGAGCTGCGTTTCACAAATCTACTTTGGTGCTGCACAAATGGTGGGAAATATAAAAGGGATCCTTGAGGTTTTTCAAATTTACAAGAACCTGAAATACAAATAAACATCATTTAAAAGCCATATTATTTTTGTTCTATGGCCAAAATTTAGGTTGAACATGTCAGACTGGGCTGGCTTGCTTCCAGGAGTACCTATTCTAGCTTCCTTCTCCACATCTGCTTGCTTAGTGTGAGTTATAGGTGAGGGAGAGGAAGAAATGGGAAGTGAAGGCCTTGGAGGTCAGCTAAGAAAGGAGCCCAGGAAGCAGTCTACCCTCCCTGGTGAATCGCTGAGGTGGGGACTTGGCGCTAGAAGTAGTACCACAGCCTGGGGGCAGAGAGGATGGGAGACAATTCCGAAGTCACATTCATATGAGGGACTCTTCTCTTGGGAGAAAGTAGGGAAGTCAGCACACAGCTGACACAGCTGTAAATGGACGCTACGATCTGACGTGAGGCCAGAACATCCACCCTTCTATCCTGTGACCTCGGGAAATGGGAGGAGATGGGGTCTCAGGAATGTTCTGTCATTCCTCCTGGAAAGCAGCTCTCCCCCCGCCAGCAGCACTGCTCTGTCCCCCAGAAAAGTGCAGGATGGAGATCCCTGAAGGCTGGCAATGAGGTCAACACCTGCTCACTGAACACTAGGGCTCCCCTGGCTTCTAAGGATGCACAGGCTCCGAACGAGCTGACTGGACCCACAGAACGGGCTGGGAGTGCTGGCAGACGCATCGGGGAAGGCAGAGATCTGGAGCCTTGGCGAGGACGCCCATCTCGGTGC
>NW_006285234.1:1688322-1693287 GCF_000327345.1 Myotis davidii | reverse complement strand
AATAGTAGAGGGCCAGGGGGGCACCAGGTGGTCTCCTCCTGGAACCACCCTCTGCGGGAGACGCTCCAGTAGAGGGCATTCGTCCTGTTCTTGACATTTTGCCCAGATTTCTGATTTCCGCCTCCAGTACGCAGTGCCTCCAGCCCAGGAGGCTGCCCTCCTGATGCCTCTGGAATATCGTGGAGCACACCAGGTACGAGTCCCTGAGACACTGGAGCGAGCTGGTAAGGCCAGGGGAGTTACCTGACTACTGTCATTTTCAACAATTGCCAGGAGCCTTGGCCTTGGCCAAACCCCCACCTGCTGCTTGTTATTGTTCAGGGGCTGGACATCAGAAGAGATAAATGCCAAGGTCTGTCATCAGCTCTTCCGCTAGGGCCATGGTTCCTCCTTGGCTAATTCTAGGCTAGGTGACTTACTCTCTACTGACCGGAGGCTGGCAACCAGAGGTGCCTGTGTATCTGTTTTGTGACACCAAGTGCAGAGCAGCAGAGGTACCGCTGCAGGTGCAGGTGGTGCTGGGCGTGGAAATCCGCCTGGAGTCCCAAGAACCATCACATCAGACTGCTCCAGGAGGCCGGGGAAATGCGTTCTTACAAGCCACTGCGGACGGAGGCAGAGTATGCCTTCTATTCCGACCATCTCTAAAGGTGACAGAAGTTTCAAGAATCAAACTTCTCAAACTTCCAGATCTGCTGCAGACAATGAAGGAGATTGTCCCAGCTCAGAAAGAACAGAAATATGGAGGCATTAAATTATGGAGATGTTTGACATGTATAGGGAGGGAGACTGCAGAGATGAGAATGGTACCGGCCCCTCCAAATGGTAAACATCAATCCAATCCTGTAAACAACACCAGACACGTCAGGGGACCTGCATTTAGAGGACACCCCACTTCTTGATCCCAAGCCTCAGCAGCCTCCACCACCCAAGCGGGAAGCCCTGGGGAAATGGTTGGGACCAGCTCAATTGGGTCCAACAGTGGAGGTGGAAGGGGTGCTGCTCAGACTCCCAGAGTTTCAAGTTTTATGAGACGGAAGAGTCTCAGTTGCTGAGCATCAGGAAGACCTAAGAGCAGGACTGAGGGAGCCAAGCCGCTGAGCGGCTCCCTCGGTGGCTTGTCAGCCCAGGCAGGGGCAACACACAGCTGGCTTCTGGAACCCACTGCCTCCAGGAAAGGTCGCAAGGAGAAATGAAAGAAAAAGAAGACCACAGTATCAAATACACACCAGTCAGGGCAGGGCAGGAGCAACGTGGACCAACTGACCCATAAACTGACCCACTCTGCACTGAACACCTCTCAGGGGAGACGAATGTGAAGGTCCATGGCACACATGGACGGTGGCCAAGGGGGCGGGGGGAAGGGCGCCATGGTCTATGCAGACAGTTTTAGGCACATGATTTATAACACTTTGTGGACGTCTAACAGGTTAATAAAATATATATTATATAAATATATCTCCTACTGTACACGCCGCCCTCTAGGCAGCCACTGTGACTCCATGCCCCAAGTCCAGCCAGGCGTGCTGGGTAGACCATGATGCCTGCGTCCTCCCTCTGTACGCTCCAACCTGTCACCTCCACACCGCGGGGTGAGGGAGGGTGGCCAGGAATATTGCTCCCATTAAGCTCAGATTCTGAAAAGACTGACGAATCCCCAAAGGACAACATTTAGCCAATGCCTTCTACCGTGGGTGTATGCAGCAAACGGACAGAAAGGAAAAGAATGGAGAAAGCCTCCATCTTTTAATGTAAGAACTTTCCGCGCCCTCTGCATGTAGAGGCATAAAGGAGCTGTCTAGGAGGGTGGCTCAGAGCCTGCAAAAAGGTCAGGCTGGACTGCAGTCACACCTGAGACCAGGCTACATCTTTCTAACCCATTGCCCTGACCTGCAACGTTGCCTGAAAAATAAAGCAAAGTGAATCAAGCCCTGGCCCCTCCTTCCTCCCCCAGCCCCTCCCCCACATGTGCTGCTTCCCAGCACCTGCCGCCCAGCAGGGCAATCCCCAGGCAGCCGAGCCCTGCACTAGCCTGGAGGAGGGAGGGCACTGGGATTCTGCTGCCTGGGGACCCAGTCCCGCCTCTCAGTGCAGATCAGCATCACAGAGTTTTGATCTTCTCCCCAGTCCGTTTGCCCCTGGCCTAGGGAGGCTCTGCTTTACTTCACTGAGGTGAGGAGATCGTAGGAATACATATGGCCATGGGGGTCTTGACCAGCAGTGGCTCTTTAGGGTGGAAACTGGAAGGCATCACTGTTTCAGCAGAAGAAAACAGGATCCGAAGTTGGCTGGTTAGTGGTTTCCCACCACTTGGTGAAGTCCATGGCCCTGACATGGCCCACAGGTGCTTTTGAGTAATGAGCAAGACATCCCAGTTGTAGCATATTGGGTGGAGTGTTTCCCCTTTAACGTCCTGTCTTCATTATACACAGTCACACAGAAGAAAGAACCCACTGCCCAAATCAAGCTTGGAGGAGGTATGCTACTATGTACATTTTTTCCTTTCTTTAAAAACTTATTTCCTTTTTTTTGTGTGTGTGTGTGTATTATTTTTTTTGTTTTTGTTTTTTTAAGAAATCATTTGAGTTGCAGGTCAGATGAGTTGGTTCTGGAAGTACCTGTGGTTCCATTGGTATGAGAGAGACTTGTCTACAGGTAAACCTAAGTCTGCCAACAACGGCGATAACCAAGTGGCCAGCGGCTGATGCTGCACAGATGGTCGGAAGGAGGGACACCATGACATGGGTGAAGTCTGAGATGGGACAATGCGGTGGTACCTGCTGCTGCTCTAACATGGGTGTTTGTTGGTGGCACCTCTGAGAAGAACGAGGTGAGAGAGTACGCTATACAGGAGGGCTGTACAAACTAGGTACTGACAGACAGTTCCTTTGGTGGTCAAGGTGGCTCTACCTGTCCTTGAGCTCTCGTGTCACTCGCTTGGTGATACGTCCACACATCAGGCCAATCAGGAACAATATACAGATGCTCCCACTGATCACGGAGAGAATGTAGTTCTTTGACGGGGATGTCATCACCTGCATGGCGAGGTCAGAGAAGCCATCCGCGGGGGCCACCTGGAGTAACATATGACAGCATCACCCTCTGAGAGAACCGGCCTGGGGTGGTGCTAGCTCTAACTTGCCCTACCTTGATCCCTAGCTTAATTTATGTCATTTCTTTTGAGGAGGACGGGCAAGGGACAAGAGCTACAACTCTTTTTTTTAATCATAATATTGTATGTATCTACTATGAAAGGTTAGATGGACCTGGAGATGATTATGTAAGTGAAATAAGCCAGTCAGAGTAATACCACATGATCTCACTTCTATGTGGACTCTAATGAACAAAATAAACTGAGGAACAAAATAGAAACAGAGGCATGGACACATGGAACAGACTGACAGCTGTCAGAGGGGAGGGGGCTGGGGAACTGGATGAAAGAAGGTGCAGTGATTAAGCAACCCCTCCCACCCCCCACACATATATAACACACAGACACAGACAACAGTGTGGTAACAGCCAGAGAGAAAGGGAGGTGGGAGCAGATGGAGGTGGATAGAGGGGGGGGGGGGGGGTAAATGGGACAGAAAGACACACGACTTTGGGAACGGGTGTACAACGCAGTGTGCAGGTGATGTTTTGTTAAGTTGTACACTTGAAACTTGTATGGTTTTATGAACCAATGTCACCCCAATAAATTCAATTTAAAATAAAAATAAAGGATCTGTTAAGAACATAAAGATTAGAAAATACAGCCAAATCCAAAGAGGGGGAGTCTCATCACAGCAATCTCTACCCCCAACAAAATAACAGCCCACTGAGGACTGGGCGATGTGCTGGGCCTTGGAAAGGGCTCAACATGTTTGCAACCAGTCAGCCCTCACAACCACCTCACAAGTGGGGTTTTTTATCCCATATTACAGATGGAGACTGGGCGGCTCAAGGACTCGGAGGTGGTTTAGTGACTTGCTAAAGGTCACAGGTTTTTACGTACTCTGATTCATTTTATTCATCATGTTTGCTGCCTTTAGGAAAACAATTCAAATTGTGTTATATGCCAATTCTTTATTTTGACTTGTTTGCACTCACCATTACATCTTAAGCACTCCCCCACATCAAAAGTAATGTGCAAACAGGATGGACAGGGACTGAATATGCTTCCCCACTGCCCCACTGTGGGCACTGCCATGTAACCAATCTTCACCTCAGTTTTCCTCACTGCGTTCTCAAATGCGCCTCTAGTAGCCGCTACGGCAGAATCAGAACCGGAAGGCTCCCAGCAGAAACTGTTCTTTTGAGCCTCACCTTAGCTGGGTGCCTGAAAAGGGCTGGCCCGAGGTGTCTGGGCTGCTTCTATGCTCAGCCATGTACACAGAACAGAGCAGGAGGCTCCAGATTAATGTAATCTGAGCGCCAATACTTGTCAATCCAAAGCAAGCAGTGGCAATTCTTAGCAGCTCAAAAGTGGAAACCAGTGTGGAAAGAAAAGGGTAACTTCCTCTCTACTGCCTCAACTAACCAAGGACGTCAAAGCTGACGTTGTTCCCTCAGGAGAAGGAATAAGGGGTGCTTTATCCCTTGCTATTTTGTCAGTTATAGTCCCTTATGTCTAAATATGAAAACTTCCTGTGGTCTTTCCTGCTTGCCTGTTACCCTTGACCTTTAAGCACATGGGTGACGGAAGTCCTCTCTCTTGATCTAAGGATCATCTATCGCATTGAGGGAGATAGAAAGAGCGTGGATCTAGAAACCTGACTTTTTCGCCTTGGGCAAGTCATAATTTAGGAAGTCGCAGTTCCCTCCACCATAAAATGAGAGAATAATCATTCCACTGACCTCCTAGGTTTCAAGTTTTAAATGAGGTAACATATCCATTAAAGTGATTTGTGAACTACAAGGCAATGTATACATGAGAAGAGCTGTTATCATTCTCTCACTGAGTCTGAGTTTTTGTAGGAAAAATCC
>NW_006285234.1:1684991-1688288 GCF_000327345.1 Myotis davidii | reverse complement strand
CGGCCAAGTCCGCCTGGGCACCATCCACTTTCACCGGTGTCCTAATGTCTCTCTCCATCCTATGAGCTCCGTGTTCCAGGCTAGCCGAGGGCCGGTCTCACATCCGTATTTTGCTCCTATAGACCGTGCAAAATCAGAAAAACAAGCTACCGCAGGAGTGGCTGATACCTTTCTTTTCTCATGGGCATGATGTCTAGTTTCTCTTTGCACAGCTGGCTTAAGTCACATCCTTCCTTCGGGTGACTCACTTTCCAGTGGTGGACTGTGTGCTCCCTAGGGCAGAAGTAACAGCCCTGGCAAACCCTAGCAGACACAGCCCAATGCAAAGCAAGACGGTTCCAGGCTCATGGACAGCCAAGGAGGCTCAAAGGTACCCTGACAGATTTTTCTAATACTCGTACTGCTGGCCTCACAAGGACTAGAAAACCAGTGAAGTGCCTTGAAGAGCCTGGAAACTGACAGCACAGATGGCCACTTCAGCAGATGCTCTTTGTCATTACCTTCGCTGCGTAACTCCACATCTCAATCCGATCATTGAGGCGTTTCTTGCACTCCGGTTGTAACCTCACCCGCTTGTCCTCCAGGGCCTCCATGAGGCAGGACATTTCTGTGGAAGGAAAGGGTTAAGAACAGTCTGAAACCTACAGAACTGAGAGATTTCGGTAAGGTTGGGGGGAAGGCTATCTAACCACCAGAGACTTCAGATCTGTTGGATGAACAAAGTTAAATCCATTCTAGGAAACCTGACCCAAGATGTAACATGGAGAATGATGATATTTCATTCCCACATGGACTGTCCAGTCTCTCCTAAAACCTCTCTTATATTTACTGGGCACACCTGGCGCAGAAACAACTCCCCACCTGCCCTGGTTCTACCTCACACAAAACCTGTGCACTGAGCCTAATGTGGCCACTGGGGAAACTGACGAAGCTGAAGCTGGACAAGATGGGAAAGAGATCCATGATGGTGGCCTGACTTATGCTTCCCCAAACTCAACTCTCGCAGCTAGGTCCGTTCACACTGAAGATTTATTCCAAAGTTCATTTTGCCACAAAGGCTCTCCGAGGATGTTGTCTGTGGTTGAGCTGCAGCTACAGAACAGAGTAGCTGCACCTACTGTCTCAGGGGGAGTCTTCGCTTCTCCCAAGGCAGTTCAGACAGGGTCAGCGTGTACAGTGACTTACGACGCCCGCGGCCAGGGGTGATGGCTGCGCAGTGGTGTTTGATGTCCAGGGCACAAGCTGTATGAAGAACTGGGTCCACAAAGATGTCTGCTTTGCTTTCCTTCAGCATGTTTAACACCTCCTGGGAAGGGAAGAGCATTGCAGAGAGAGCTTTTGTGGAGACAGTGCATCAGATCTGCTGTCTGCAAATACTTTAGGTACAAAGAAGTCAAGGAGAGAAAGCAGAGACAGGCAGCAATGTGGTGATGATGCAGAGAGTGCAGATTTTTAGTAACCAATTTTTTAAAAAGGATAGTTTATTGATTCTGAGAGAGAGAGGAAGGGAGAGGGAGAGAGAGAAACACCAACGTGAGTGTAACATCAATCTGCTTCCTCCTGCACACCCCATCCTGGGCATATGTCCTGACAGGGAATTGAACCAACAACCTCCTGGTGGATAGGACAATGCCCAATCGAGCCACACTGCCAGGGCATTTTAGCATCCAACAAAATTTAATTCAACAAATATACTTGGGGACCTACCTAGTGAATGAAAAGCTGTTTGCTAAACAAAGCAGAAGATTGTAAGATCAGATTTGTATTTTTGACATTATTATTAAATACTAAATGCTAGTATTCATATTGATGTAATACAATTATTTTGTTACTTTAAGAAGTCAGAAAATGTGAATTCTGAAAATCAGAGTAATACCCTATACGAAAATTCCCAAACAAAAGTAGATGTCTGCAAAATGTTTCACTTTACCTCCATTATCCTCAAAAGGAAAAAATTAATTCACAAAGCATAATGCTACTGCAACAATAATTCTTATTTGAGTTTGAAGAAGTTTTGAACAAGAGACTTATAAGCATAATAGAAGTGAAATCAACTCTGCAAACCCTCCAATTGTATATGATGAAATTATAGGAGGTAAAGACAGGCTGGAAATGATTTGTTAAATAAAAATTAGTTTGCTCTCAATAAAGACCGCGGTTCCTGTAAAACAACAACAATAAAAACAAAAACCCAAAAATAAAACTCAAGTCCCCACACTGGGGATCAAGCCCGCAACCCAGGCATGAGCCCTTGACTGGAATTGAGTCCAGGACCCTTCAGTCCGCAGGCCAACGCTCTATCCACTCAGCCAAACCAGCAGGCCACTGAAACACTTTTAAAAAAAGATAACGCTTTTTTAAAAAAAGGTCAAATTTTCAATTTTGTAGTATGCTGTATGCTTAGTCATATTTTGATAAATTTGTTTTTATGTGATATTTCTGAAATGAATTAAATTTTTAGTTTGGTTTTTATGAATGCAATGCACTTACTGATATATTGGAATTGACATTTTGCTCTGGTATTCCACTCAGAGTGCCCTTTAAACAATGGCCTAGTCATGGAAATGAGACATTCACAAATAATTAGTACATGTGACAGAATATTTAAGTTATAGGCCATTAATGGTCAAGAGTCAAATTAAAGTTTGGTAAGAGAGAACAGCATAGCATTCTGGGAAGGAAGGTTTAGATTTTATCACTAAAACGTGCAGAATATAGCATTAAAGGAAAAAGGGGGAAGAGGAGAGAAAAGCAAGTGGGGGAAGTGATGATGGCGGTTACCCTTTTGCACATGTCTGTTTTGATTTTGAGCAGGTTAACTTTGAGGCACTCCTCCACTTGACCTGTCTGCTCCTGGGCTGCTGCTTCCTCGGCACACAGATTGGAGATCTGTCCAGGAGACACAAAACAAGGCCACCCCACTCTCATCAGAAGCCTCGGTCTCTGAAATGTGCAGATCTGGTGATCCTCCCACACACGTGTCCAGAGCTCCACTCAAACGGATTCCTCCTCCTTCCCCTCCCTCCAGAATGAGATACCAAGCCCCGTTTTTTGTTTTCCTTCACAAGTACTGGCACAGAGTCAAAAAACAGCCAATGTGCATATCCTCATTGCCGTCAACCCTAAGACCTGAGAGACCGTCCCAGGACTGCTCAAGGACTAGCATCAAACATACTTCCTGATTCCACAGGAGGAAGGTCATGCAGCCAAGTTAATATTAAAAGCAAGTGCTTCACATTTCCAGAGGTTCAGGGTCAACCCAGAATCACAACTCAAACACACACACACACACACACA
>NW_006285234.1:1674853-1684963 GCF_000327345.1 Myotis davidii | reverse complement strand
GGGGAGGTAGTGGTAGAGAGAGAGAGAGAGAGAGAGAGAGAGAGAGAGAGAGAGAGAGAGATAGGTAGGTAGATAGATATCCGGGAACATAGATTGCGGCACAGATTAAAACTTAATCTTTTTTGGACAGCTCTGAGTAAGCTGTTTGAAGTCTTTTTAGCTACGACCCCCTCAAGTTCACATACACTGAACAAGGTTCTCCACTTAGCCCTTTCTAGCTAGGAAGTCAAATGATTTCCAAGGACCGGCACTTCTTTAGAGCTATTATAGGAGCATGTCTATCTTTCTGCCAGTCTTGGGGTGTTCTGGGTTCCCTATCAGAACTAGGAGAAGGGAAGAGTAAACTATATGTAGAGACATAATAGGAGAATGATTTTGTTTCATAGAGAACTACAGAATCAGTCTTGCATAGTGACAGGACTAATTCCGAGTTACAGAGAACCAGGAACTTGGACGATGGAGAGCCTAAAGGTGTCCCTTCAACTCACCCTGGAGCCAGGGCTCAGGTAAAGAGAGTTAAGAACTTTGCTCCAATGAAACTTCTCTGACCAGCTCTGTTCACAACCGAGCTCTGTTCATCCCCAATCCTACCTCATCCGAGCAGTGCAGCTGCAGCTGAGGATCGAGTCGGTAATCCAGAGCAGACTCCTGAATAATAATCCGGATCTGGTCTTCGCAGTCTGAAGAGAGGCGCTACATGTGACAACGGGAGAACATGTCAGGCTGTTAGACAACTTCAGCTTTTGACTTGGCCCCTGACGTGGTGAAGGTATAAAAAGGTCCTGGGGCAGCAGGAGCGAGCTGAGGCCTTCCCACGAGAACCAGTGCCAGGAACAGAGGCGGCTCCATGAACACACCTCTGTGGAGAGCCCGGGCCAATTTACCTGGTCAGCATATCTCAGCTTGAGGCAAGAGATGACTTGGCCTTCCAGTTCCGAATCCTCCTTGGCCTTAGTCAGGATACCGTGACAGAATTTAGGAATGTCGGCTTTACAGGCTTTCCTTAACACAGGGTTTAGGCGGTAATCTAGAGCAGAAAGTGTTAAGAACATGATAAAATATGTATTCCAACTGGATTCACAAATTTTTAGAGAGCCACCTTCCAAAAAGGGACATATTGTATCAATGACCACAAATAAACCATTGATGCATTTATTCAATGAATGTATATATACTGAGCTCTATTTGTTTTTAGTCAGAAATACAAACCAGGAATCCCTCTACGGGGCAGCAGCTGCTCAGAGTCTGAGACTGATCTTCTGAGCAGTCCTCACAAACATCAACCTTCCCCATACAGTTAGCTTTGAAAACACTGATAACAGAATATCCAACTCACCTTGGCCACTTAATTACAAGGTAACTCAGAGATAAAATTTCTCTGCTCTAAAATCAATGACCCATATACTCACCTGCCACATGCATGAAGTTTTATTAAATCTCTAGACGTTTCAAGAAATCTAGCCCTGATTTCTTTTGTAAGCCCTTCAAAGGCAGTTTTCTATTTTTTCAGCCTCTTCTTTCCCATGGCTTTTGTTCTGTTTTCCTGGATACTATTCAAGGGAGGATTAAGCCCTTTTGCTTACATCCAAGCTCTCCCTGAAAATTCCCAAGCAACAAAGCACCTACAGTTTTATGAGGCATGGATCCGCCCACTCAGTTCCATTAAGTGTGGAGCCCGGAAAGCCAAGCCAGGATGTTACCTGTGTTCTGGGTGATCTGGCGCTTGGTTATCATCTGTTTGCATTTGGGATCCATCAATTCACTGTTTTTATTCTGTTTCAAGCACTGCAACATGGTTTTGGAATCTGCTTCTGGACAGAATCTCTGCAAAGAATCAAAGTTTTATAAAAACAGCTATTCAAACATGGCAATTAACACCATCTGCATCACCTGTATTACTCAAACATCTGTTGAGAAGCTTATGACAGAAGCAGCCTGCAGGTATCACTTGGTACAAGAGAAATGACTAAGCATTCAGCCTCAAGCCCTATTCTGTACCTACTTTCCACTGTAGCTCTCACATTTCTTTCTCCTACCTCAGTGTCTCCTAGTTTACATAGGATTGATTCTCTACCCTCATGGCTGTTACATTACGTGGCATCTCATGAGCGTAAGTATTATGAAGCATGAATTTAATTGTACCAGGTGGCCAGATATCTACCCAATTCCAATGGGAAACGCAGGAATTACCCAGTAACCGATGTGAACAGGGATGTGTGGAAAAGACCCATCTGGTTTATCTCCTAACTGCAGTCCTTGAAGTCAGAGCTCCATTTCGGACTAGTAAAAAATTCCACCTCTATCTGCTAATTCTAGTAAGGGGATGACATCTGAATATGGGGATGTGAACTGGTGACTGATCTTTATAAAAGTAATATCAAGTTTCTGCAAACCCAACCCTGATATTTCCATTTTTACAGAGGACTCACTTCTACCAGGCCCACCAAAAGACTTCTAACTTTCATAATTCTCTGTGGAATTTATTTGATAGGTTGAAAAGTAGCACTTTATCCTAAAGGGAAGCGGAAGTAAGTGGTCAGAACCTTAAGTTTAATCTCTGTATATATGGACAGATCCAGGAACTGAGGTCTAGTTCTCAATCAGCCCTGCTGTAGAGAACGTTCACTGCAGAAGAAAATGAACCAAAAAACTTGTCAAACGGAAAAGCCTTTCGATGGTGGTGGATTAATGTCAGGACATTTTGAAGGTGGCTTTCCCAGTAGACCACCATGAATCGTCCCCAAAACCAATCATATATTCATTGGACCTCTAGTTATTCGTGGCTCAGGTCTAAGTGAGGTCAGTTATCTTAGCTCAGGGTTTTTTTTTTTTTTAACTTGATGTACATCAGAATCGTCTAGAGAGCTTTAAACCAGACGCTCCACTCCCAGTTTCTGACTCAGCAGATCTGGGTGGGGCCCAGAAATCTGCAGATTCCCTGGGGATGCTGATGCGCTTGTCTGGGACCAGACTTTGAGAACCACGTCTTAGCTGTATAAACAATGAAAACGGGAAGATCATATGAATTTCCTCTGACATTTAAAGAGGTTTATGCTGCCCTAACCAGTTTGGCTCAGTGGATAGAGCACCAGCCTGCAGACTGAAGGGTCCCAGGTTCGATTCCAGTCAAGGGCATGTACCTTGGTTGCGGGCACATCCCCAGGAGTGAGTGTGCAGGAGGCAGCTGATGGATGTTTCTCTCTCATCGATGTTTCTAACTCTCTATTCCCTCTCCCTTCTTCTCTGTAAAAAAAATCAATAAAATATATTAAAAAAATAAAATAAAGAGGGTTATGCTGTCATTTTTACTCACCCTGTGCTTAGTGCTTGGTTTTGGACCTCTTACCTTTATCATCTGCTTGCAGACCCTCATGAGCGTATAATCTAGTTCTGGGTCCATCATCTCTGTCTCCTGCAGCTTAAAAACTTTCTGGTGGCAACGGGTACTTAGCTGCTTCTTGTTTTCTTTCAGACATTCAATAATCTAGGGCGTAGGATAATGGTCAAGTTAAGGGGTGCACCAGGATTGATAATCCACGTCTTCCGACTGAAGCATTCAGATCTTAGTACATCCCCCTTTCTATCCAAGCACCTTCCATGTCTAATTCCTAGGTAATAGGAATCAGGGTTTCCTTACCAAGGAGAATTATACTTATAGATGTATAACTTCAGAGCTCATAGTAAACCAACCATATAAAAATAATGAATAGCAGGCTGCACTGAGCTCTAAAGGGAAGGAAACCCATTCAGGATCCCTGGCTTCTTTTGTCTTCTCGAGCTGATCCTCGTCAAGATTCCTTTGAAGCAAACAGGAGGCTCTCTGGCTTTCTCTGGACCAATAACCCTGACTAGACTGCAGGCACAAGCCTGGAGGTTCAGTTCAACTCACCACTTACCACAAGAGAATAGAGCATTAGATGCCAGGTATAAATCAGACCCAATTCTTACCCCACACAGGGCAAACTTTATATAAACAAACAAGTACAGTAAAAAAAGATGAGTGGATTAACATAAACGCATAAAGTCTATGATGCTAAGTGAATAAGCCAGTCAGAGAAAGAAAAATAGGATCTCACTTATATGTGGACTCTAACGAACAAAATAAACTAGAGTCAGAGGCATAACTACATGGAACAGACTGACAGCTGTCAGAGGGGGGACTGGATGAAAGAAGGTGAAGAGATTAGCCAAAGAACACATATGAATAACCCGCAGGCACAAACAACAGTGAGGTGAGGGCCAGAGGGAAGAGTGGGTGCACAGAGTAGCACAGTATGGATTTACGGTAGTGAATTAAGTATATCCTGACTCCTTCCCTCAATCCTCTGTGAACGATGCAGAAGAGAAGCAGATGGAAAGCTGCAGTAGCCAGGGCTGTAGTATAAAGTCACGAGACTTCTGTGAAATTCTCAAGGCACAACCGAGAATCATCAAGTAACTGAGGGAAAAGGTAACAGCACAATCAAAACATATTGTTTAATAGCCTCAGAACAACACAGAAGGAAATGGTAAATGATAAGCAAGAACAGGTTATGAAAAGAACCAACTGCAGATCTTGGGGATGAAAACAGCAGAATGGCATGAATTCTGAGACTGAAAAAGCCAACCAGAATAAGGAAGTAAAAAAAAACAAGAATGCCTAATTATATCACAGTGAAAATACAGATTATTAAAGGTAAAGACAAAACTCAGAGGCAGATCAACTAATAGAAGTGAGAATCAGATTGCCCTAAGACTTTGCGTCAACAACACCAGGGACAAGAAGACAATGAAGCCACTATCTCAAAGGAAAGCTCCATGGCGATGCCCTGAACTAGAAGGGGGCAGTTGAGTTACTGGGAGAACATGAAAAAAAAATCAGAGGGATTGAACAAAAAAGGAAAAAGAGAGAGAACTCAAGGACATGGACAACAGTGTGGTGATTGCAAGGGGCAGAGGGCGGAGGTGGAAGAGGGCATAAAGGAGATAAATGGTGATGGGAAATATAAAGTAAATCCTTGGACTATTCTTAAAAAAATTATTTGCTTGCACTGCATTCCTGATGATTCTGGGTAGGTCCCTGTTTCCACGTATTTTTAAAAAAAGTTTCTTAGGTGATATTTGTGTGGCCTTTGGTGAGGCACTGCAATGGGGACATGGTGAGGGAATAACTAACTACAGAGGTGCAGGGTACTGGGAAAGCTAGAGAGAGGAGGAGGCATATGAAGGATCATTAAGAGATGATTAGGCAGACATGGAAACTGAAAGAGGAAAGAGAATAAATAGGAGACAAAGAGAAACTTTGGGAAAAGTCTGGCGTAACTCGTGAGAGGATGATTAGGTTGGATAGGATGTGATGAGGCCTATCCCACTAAAGAATTAATTTTTAAAATGTCACCTTCACACACACACAAAATAATTAAAGTAAAATGTCACCTTCACATTACTTTTGCAGTTAAAAAACAACAAAAAGTTACCTGGGCGTTGCCATACTGCACCGTGGAACAGTAGTTCTTGATGTCACTCTTGCAGGCTTCATACAGATCTGGTTCCAGACGAATGTCCTCTGTCTGCAGGAGCGGGAACCAGCATGGAAAAGGGAGGTTACTCTGAGCTGGAGATGTCAAATGTTCTACATATTTTTGATTGGATCCTGTCTGGTAACCACAACTTCTACACAGCAGTGGCAGGAGAATGGGGATTTAGTTTCAGTTCTGCCACTAACTAGCTGGCCTTGGACTTTCTCTGCACAATAGAATTTTCCTCTTGTAGTGCACACTGTGGTTGACTTCCACTTCACCTTGGTGACCAGTGCCTGGCACTCCCCCGGAGACGGCTGCTGTCCAGGGGTTGGGCACAGACCTCAAACTGGCACTATCAAATTGAAGGGAAAGATCTTTTTTCATGCTGGGGGAGGTTACTCTTGTTTTTATTTTCCTGCTGGAGATAAATTTGGGGCAGGTGGCCCAGTGCTGCAGGCAGCCATCATGAGGGAAAGCAGCCTCTGGCAAAGCTGGGGCAAGAACAGCAGAGTGAAAGGAGAGACCTTTGATCCCGGGGGCATTACTATGCAATGACTGTATTGCATGCTTATAGCTGTGTCTTGCTCTGGACTTTGTTTCACACAGTAAAAGTATTTTCTCGTTCAAATACAAAGTAAAACAAGAAGCTATCATATGGTAAAACTTTAGCCCCGATAGTGGCTAAAACCTTTCAATTAGCCCTCACCCCTCATCCACTTCCTCTCCCCTGCCCCAGGGCTTCTGGGTCTGCGACTCTGGTTGAGGCATTACCATCTCCAGCTCCTCCACCCGCAGCTGCTTGCGGCACTTCAGGGACACCCTGTGTTCTTTGGCTTCCTGCAGAGTGTCGTTGCGCACGGTGGTGCTCAGGCAGATCACCACGTCCACCCTGCCAAGGGAAGGAGGAGGCCTGGGACTGGCTGGAGCCACTCAAGGGCAGGCGGCTGAGAGCTGGGCTGGGCCAGCACAACACCCCCTCCCAGAACTCATGACCCTTTCACCATGTTTTGAATGCCTTTCCTTTAAGTCTGTGTTCTCAGAACTGTAAAAGCAACAATTTGACTGTATATGTCATAAAAGTTGGGCCACAGCCCAAATGCTGACTATATTCCTGAGAGGCAGGGAGGCCACAGAGGCGAGGACAGTTCAACACTTGTTTTGTTAAAAAACATGTGATCAGAGAGGAAGGCTGCTCTTAACTTGAACCATGGCTTTGATGTACGTCCTGTGAAACTGATTCCTGAAAAGTATAGAAACCGGAGCAAAATGGGAACTTGGTTTATATGAGGGGAAATAGAAATAGAAATGTGCCTTTGCAAAGAGTGACAGGGAAGGATTTAGGTAGTCATGCTCCACAAACTCATCACTCTCCTCATTAAGATGTAATTCCTAAATGAATAAGGCTTTGTTTTTCACTATATCTCTAATTCAGTAAAGCCACTCCTTCCCTGAAGACACAACTGAGTGGAGTTATGTTGGGAGGACGTCAGCTAACCTCGGACGTCGTCACAGTGCTACTTGATCCCAAGTACACAACCTCCATCTGCTCCCCCAGTGACATAGCCCCAACTGGGGAAATTAAAAATGCTTCCTTAGTCTACGAGGTTCCACATCGGAACTCCCCCCCCAGTGGTGGCTCCGCAGCTGTGAGGATGATGCCCAGACAAGGCAGCGCTTGGCCACACTTCCGGAGGGTGAGCAGGACGCTGCCTGACAGCTTGGATATTCATTCAGGAGCTAAGGAGCATTTCAGAGAAGCAGAATGAATCAGTTAAAAGCTACATTACTTCTTCTTTATGTTGGGGCAAAGTTTCAGCACATCCTCTTTGCAGGCCATTTTAAACTTGTAGGAGAACCGAAAATCCTTCATCTGCACCTAAAAACAACAATGAAAAAGAAAGTCAGAAGCTTGGAAGCAAGTCCTAGCCAGCAGTGCTGGGTGACACTGTGTTCGTAGTTTGCAGAAGCCAGCCTTCCGGCCTCTGCAGGACTTGTCCTTGTCTCCACAGGCTCTGGAACTGCTAATCTCCCCTTCCTCCCTCTGCTGCCACACAGCAGTCTGCTGCCATTCCGATCACACACATGCTGTTCCCTCGGCCAAAAGGACCCTTCTCCCAGATCTCCCCCTGGTTTTCTGTCACTGCCTTGGTGTTTCTATTCAACTACCTTCCTGTACAGTCCCTTGTCTCCTTCACCCTCCAACCCTTTCATGCATTATTTTTCTTCATAGGCTCACCTGATTCTATCTGTGTCTTCCTCTTACTAGAACATAGTCCACAGGGCAGGGTTTGTGTTCCACCCCACAGGCCCTGAACCCATTTGTCAAAGGCGATATGCCCCAGAAGAGGGGAATTCTACACAGATGCTTGGATTGCATCCTCCTGGCAAGAAAATGCTTGCTTTACCAGAAACACTTCCATTAGACATGTGGTAACAAAGAAGAGCATGACTTAACCTTCTTATTATGACAGATCTGGGTAACATGATTAAGGGGGGGGGGGGAAGGCTTAGAGTCCAGTGTATTGATACATATTTGGGCTGCTGCAATGAACAGTGACCCAAAGCAGCAGGTCTCATTGAGACTGTTCAAGGAAAGGCTAAAATACATTATGAAAGCAAGGAATGTGACTGAGGCAGGAAATGCCTCCTTACTGTCTCTATCCCCAGTGGATTACACACTCCCTAAGGGTACCAACTGTATACAGTCAAACCTCATTTCTGGAAATTCTCCCTCTCAGTTCTCTACCAAGTTGTTTATAGAAAAAATGTCTTTGTTGTCAAACTGACAACCCTTTTATGCTGATACCTCTGCATGACAAAAAGCGTCTCTCAGGCAACAAACAAAGGAGAGAATGCTTTAGCTGCTGGGGAAAGCAATGATTAGCAGTTTTAAAACATAAAGACAACATCAAGAGTGCTAATATTGCTAATGGTGTGAAAGAAACAATGATCAGAGACAACTGGAGAGGTAGAAAAACTGTTGTTGATTTTGATAAACAAAAAGCAGTTAGCCAGTGACAACCATTTTTGAGGCAGTAATATATGAACAAACAAAGATGCTGCATGCTGACCAGAAAGACACCACTGGAATGAATGCTGAAGTGATTCATTCAAAGCTAATAGGGGATGGTTCGATAAATTTAAGAAAATAAGTGTTTTTTTTAAAGATTAAACAGTACACTAGACATGTACTATATATAAGAAAGGTTAAAGCAGGGAATCACTGGAGGGTCTGGAATGGACTAATTCAATTTATATTTTTTCTACTGGGAGGAAATTATTTGGTTTTTGACAAATCATTTCTCGAACAGCCTTCAGGAATGCATTAAGTTAGAGAACTGAGGTTCCATTGTATTTATCACTGAATTTTCAGAAGCCTAACAAAGCATCTGGCCATAGCAGGAAAAAAACACATTTATTGAAAACAAGTCAAAATAGGGCATGTATTTGGAGAAAACAATTTTTCACAAGAGCAGTCAAGGCAAGAAGGCTCTGCCCAGTGTTACTGACCAGCTGGAAGTGGGTGACGCCAATGGCGCACTTCTCATTCATGTCCTTCTGGTGTTTGTTTTGTATCAGACACTCCATCAGGTCCCCGGAGTCTATCTGGTTATCTGCCACATCCTGAAAAGGCAGTGCACATTTACACTTCATTTGTAACAATTAATAAACACATCTTATAGTCTAGTCCATAAAAAAATGCAAACAAGGTATATATTAAATTATGTCAAAATAAGCCTGAGAAGTTACAAGGGACAAACATCTAGGGAATAAAATTCACACAGCAAGCGGCCCTGCACGAAGCTCCAACAGGAACATGCACTACGCAGTCAATGCTTTTACTCCTTTGCTTCCTGGTTGTCAGGTCCTCATGGGTCCTGGGTGTGTTTTGCTCCCACAATTAGATAATTTAATACTTGAATAAAGTAATAAAGTAACAGAATTTGCTCAATATCCAGGTACAAGAAGACAGTTGGAAGGAGAAGCCACTGTTACTGCTAACAAGTCCTGCATGATGTACTGGAGGCAACTCAGCCAAGCCCACGGGGCCTTCCCCGTCCCTCTCTAAAGGGCATCCCAACATCTGCCGCGAAGCACGTATCTGGACACCTACAAGGACGACCGACTAAGGCCTCCGAGGACGGTGGCATCCCCTCTGGATTGTGTTTACATCTTCAACTTCTCTAAGCTGGCCACTCAGGAGTAACATGTGAAGACAGAGATGATACAATACACTTGGGGGCCAGAGTCCTAGTGAATTCAGTTCTGTTTCTAACCCTTGATTCTCCAGACATCACTTACGTGGCAAAAGTTCTGAATTATGGGCTCGCAGGCTCGCATCAGCAAGGCTTCTATTTGAATATCCTGTAGAAGATTAAATATATTAATTCGGCCTTAGGAAGAACCAGGGGTGGAAAAGGAGCAGTTTCTTTCTCTGAATTTAGTAGCATCTGATGGGCAAATAATCTGTTATGTACATTTGGAGACTATTTTAGTCTTTAAGTCAGAGAGCCCTGGCATAGATAGGACAACTGCACCTCCATTATACATTGAAAGGCAAGTTTGCTAGAAGCAGAATTAAGAAGAGAGCAGAAAAAAAGAATTTAAT